>NW_026020221.1:6129156-6179297 GCF_900185275.1 Solanum verrucosum | reverse complement strand
TTTTTTTTTTGCTTTTTTAATACCATAGGGATTGGATTTTCACTATAATTTTTTAACCATTGGATGAAATTTTCATCCTTATCTCAATTTTTTTTAGATAAGTAAAAATTATCTATAAATATTAATACGATAGTGTAATCTTCATTTTCACCATGGGATGGATTTCACTATATTTTTAACCATAGGATGAGATTTTCATCCTTATCTCAAAATTACTTTAGATAAAATAAAATTACTATGTAGATAAATAGGATAGAATGTAATTTTGATTTTTACTATTGGATGAATTTCATCATATTTTTTAACCGTAGGATGAGATTCTCATATTATCTCAAAGTTATTTTAGACTAAAAAATTATATATGTATATATTAATCGAGTAAAACCTATCCACACATAATGTATACAACACTAATACATGCATCTCATGTTTTTGAATTTATAATTCATTTTACGCAATTTTAAAACCTATCCGCACATAATGTATATTTTCTTGCAATTTATGTTATTTAAAAATTTAGAATAAAAAATAATTTTATATCATATTAAAAATTATATAAAGTAATTATTTGGGAAAAAAAAATAAAGGATTTATATTATGAAATAAGAAAATAAGAATGAAATAGAAATAATAATATAATATTGAGGAGAGAGAAAAAGATTCCTTTTTAGAGAGTAAAATAAAGAATTGGGTTGGAGTTGGTTGTCTGAAAAAATAGAGAACTCTATATTTGGAGAGTAAAATAGAGGATTAGGTTGGAGATGCCCTTACAACATATTTTTACAAACGTAGCCTTTATTTACTTTTACAAACAACCTGATTATTAGTTATAACAACCTGATTATTAGTTATAAATTTTAAACATGCTTTACTATATTTGAACGTATTTTATTGGTATCAGAGCGAGAAGATTTTGGGTGTTATGCCGTAATTTTCCTGACCTTTAGAAAAATCACTTTTGAAATGTTCTAAGTATAAAACAATTTCAGAAAAATACTTAGAAAAGAGTCGTCACTTAATTTTTTAAAGAAATTAAGAAAACTTATAATTTTCAAAGACTTAAACAGAAAAAATCATTTGAAAATGCCAAAGAGGGTTCGGGGTTCAATTTACACTTCGAGAAGGGGTTAAGCATTCGAAGTGCCCGCTAACATGCGGTTGACCTGTGACTTGACAAAATATATTTGACTATTTTAAGGAAAATAATGATTTAACATAAAAAATAATAACTTACAATATTTGATTAACTTTGAGAAAATAATTAAATAAGTGACACATTTTATAAGAAAGAAGACATTAATTGAAACATTGAATTAAATGTGATCAGAATTTATTTTTTTCTTACGAAATTAGGTTGATTTTATTTTACTCACTTTTTAAAAAAAAATGATTTGAACCGAATTAAAATATGAAAACTATGTTAATTAATTGAAGGATAAGTAAAAATTTTGACTAAAGATTTTTCAAATAAATTACACGAATTGATAAAAAGTTTTACCGACATAAAGAATATAGCTCATCTTTTGGGGATATAAATAGGTTAATTAAAATATTCTATGGTTAGAGTTAAATAAAATTAGTCAAGCATAAGTAAACAATTAAAATAGTAAAAGAAATAAGGAAATTGGGCCCCTTCAAATTTGAATCCAATTCCCGTTTTTGCGTATACACTGGGCGTATATCAGTGTATATGAGCATATATATCAGCTCTTTTCATGCATCTCTTGCTTCCGGACACATGTATCTCGCCTCCGCCCTCTGTCTATGCGTTTTGGGCCCTCATAGCAGCGTATACCACTGTATACAACATGTATACAGCCCATTTTTTGACTTTTCGGAACCTGTAATGTTGACTTTCCAGCCTTGTCCTTCGGTTTTCTTTGCCCGGCTGACTCGATACATAGGGAGAGCGAAGATCAAGCCTTTATGGCTTAACTCGGAATGCAAGGTAGATAAGTCCACCATGGACTCAAAGGGATCACATACACACAAAGAGAATGAAAAGAATTAGAAAAGAGATAAAGCTTTCAACATATACATGATCAAATGATTTACTCATGAAGGAGAAATAGCATACACATAGTGAGCAAGTGAGTACAAGTTAGTAAATGGAATGAGAGGATTAGTTGATGCACTATTTTTTAAACCGAAGGAAATTTGGCATTTTTCATTGCAAATTCAATGTAGCTAACTTTAGACACCAAGAATTGGGGGATAAGCATGTAAAGATAAGGTATTCCTCTATTATTAACTTAATTAAATCAAGACATACTATGCCGAGAAACTATTGTCACACTCGATCTTCTTTTAAAAAAAAAGAAATTGACTATTGCATAAATTAATTTGAGAACGACTTATTTTAGCTTAAAGCAAAACAAGAAATTAAGGCATTATGGACCTAATATAAGAAGTAATTGGAGCAACGGAAAAGCTACACTTGACAACAAACCAATTTTTATTTTATCTAAACCATATTTCGAGTTTATGTTCGTCACCAGATTCTCAACAACCAAGATATCATTCCATGTATATCATACTGTCGGAAATCTTAAATCACTATCCCAATGATATCAAATTAAAAGCATAGCGGGAGTTGGAATTCACAAGAGGCCGTGGACAAATATGTCATCCATAATCCCAAATATGACCATTAACATTAGTCTCAATGCACATGCCTTCTTAAAATTCTCTTCATAGAAATCAAAGAAACATGTTAAAATCTAACTTATGAGCATTTTTTTATTTTTTTTTATTTTTAACTTAAATAATATCAAAGGAGACATCTTGGCATACAAAAAAAAAAAACTAACCAAACACCTCAACTATCTTCTTAATGGACAGCAAGAATTCAACACAAACAAAATGAAACTTAGATGACTAACTACACTTACTAACAACAGCTTAAGTAATTGGAAATAGCACAATCCTCCCTATGAATCCAACGAGAGATCATTATGATCAAAGTACTATATGCGAACTAGAAAGCTTGTCGTATTTATTCATTCAACTTGATACGAAATAATGAAGAAAATGACGCCTAAGCACTAAGCATCAATGCAAATTCGGGATCAATAGGTGTTGACACCCAATTTGGACCTCCACAATATATATTAATTATCGAGTTTCTTCAATTTCAAACGATTTAAAATAATTAGTTTTATAAAATTAAAATATATATATATATATATATATATATATGTTTGCAAGTTATTTAACTAGTTTGTCACTTTTTATAATTTAGAAATATATTTGTTTTTATGTATATAATTAGTATATATTTGAAAATCATCTAAAAAGATTTTGTTTTAATTAAATATTTGGTTAATTAGTTCAGTCATAGTGGTCTATATTTTTTTGAATTAATTAGTTTATAATTAAATTAATTTATTTTATTTATTAGAAGCTCGATAGTCTAATTATATTAATTCGTTTTATTACTAGTTGAAGACCAATTTTGGGCAGCCCATTTCCAATTCAAAAAAAAAGAAGAAATAAATAAATAAAAATAAAAAACCAACCCAATTCCCTCAGCAAGCAACTACGTACAGCAACAATACAATACCAATATAATTCCAACAAACCCATTCTTGATTCTTCTAACAACAACAACACAACAATAATAATAATAATAATAATAATAATAATAATAATAATAACAATTAAAAAAAAGGGCCCAGCCATAATGACAACAGCAATACATACAATTCAAAACAATTATACATACGTACGGCAGTAACTAATGACCCCCCACGTTCTCCTTCTTCTTTAGCAGTTAAAAAACGTCAAAGCAGCAGCAACAATTCAGCGGAATCCCCGGAAAAGCAAGCGTCTGCCATCACCAACTCGCAGCAGCCCTGCTGCCTTGTCCGGATTTTCTGAAATTTTGGAGAAAATTTCGTCCTAGCTGCTCTCTGCTCCAGATTTTGAATTCTGAAATCGGAGGAAAATTTCGTTTCTGCCCCTGTTCCTATCCGTTCTTCATTCAAAACGTGAATTGGAATTTCCCCTATATATATGTCTCTCCTTCTCCATTTAAAGGGTTGGAAAATTTAGAGAAAAAGACTAAGATCAATTTAAGCAAAATAGCTAAAATACATACGAAATACACTTTGGGAAAAGAGAACTAGTTTTGAGTATTCTGGGTTCGGCATTCTGTCCAAGCTTCTTAATCGCTGCTTGTGGTCAAGTTTACGTAGTGGTGGAGTCGTCCCCTGTTCATCGTTTCCTGTTCTCTGCCCATCGAAAGGTGAATAACTCTAATCTCTTTCATTTTGTTTAGTCTCCGGTAGACGTTCAGGTGTGAGTCGTGGATAGTATGGGCCTTGAGATGCTCTTATATGATGTGTTCGAATCCAAGTGATGGCTCTAATCTTCATCTTATTTTTCTGAAATGAATAACGTGTGTTTAGACTCTAAGATAGCTTAATGCTCGTTTTGGTTTGTCTCTCTATTGGTTTCTTCTTTCTTCCGAATTCGTGATCAATGTGCTCGCCTCGAGCTTTAGCTTGTTCTTCATTGGATAGCCATGGTATTGTTTTGCTTTTATGTTGTTGAAACGACGTTCATGCTTTCGTTATGTGTTCGGATGGTGCGAATAAATTATGTTATTGTATACTTGGTTGTTGTTGAGTACAAGTTGGAGTTTTAAGTTTGTATTCTTCAAGGCATGTCTAAAAATCTGTTTATATCTCGTTTCGGGAGGAAAACATCTCATACTAGTCCTCTAGAGTCATTTGTTGCTCACTGTTTTAGCTTCAAAAATGTGTGACTATGAATCTTATTGTCTTCTTGTATTTTAGACATAATTTGGTTTGGTTTTGGTACTGTTTAATGGTCAAGAATCTGGGAATTTCGGTCTTTAATATGGTCACATTTCTATTTCTCTGTAGCCATTTTTGTGATAGAAAGCATCTTGGCAATCTGTGGCTCTTTAATATTTCATGTGATGTGACTTCATTTTTGGCGTGAGCTAATCATGTAATTCTTGGTATATCTCTCTCGTGTGTTTCGTAAGTAGCAATTATGTGTTTCCGGCCATTGTCCACGAGTGTTACGTGATGTCTAATGTTTGGTTTGGTTAAGAAATAGCCGGTTTAGTTCTTGTTTGGATTGAAAAGGATATATATATATATATATATACTATTTATTTTTTTTATTTTTTTTGTCTATAGCTCGGGAGCCTTGATGTCAAAATCAATAACACCTACTTAATGAATTTTTTGTAGTATGACCATGCTTATTTCCAATTATCTTGCCAAAGTACTTGGTCACTTGTTGTTCTCTTTTTATTTCTTTTTATTTTTTTTATTTTTATTTTATTTTTTTTTAATTATTTCTTATCTTTCTTTTATTTATTTATTATTATTAATAAGCCAAAAGATACATATTCATCACTAAATGGGTCTTAATGATTAATTTAATTGAAATCTTTTCTCTTGCATTTGATTTTGTCCTAATGGTTTGGCAATACTTATATGTCCCTATGTTATGTTTGTTTGTTGGGTTCTCTTTCTTCCATCATGAAAAGAGAAGTTGGTCATTATCAATTTGTCTATTATGAGAAGTGTAGTGATATTAGTTTTCTAGTGTAAAAAAATTGAAGTTATTGTTGGATTGAGTACATTGGTCATAATTTCAATTTACCGTGAGATTGGAATACTCTTTGACATTATTGGCATCGTTTGAAGTAGAAGGAGCATGTGTGGATATCCTAGTTAAATCGTGTGTTTGGCATGCTGTTAATTTTATTTTTTTATTTTATATTTTCTTCTTGAAGTTATTGTACCGAAAGCATCTTATTGTTTCATTTCTCCTTACGAATATTATGAGTATTACTTATGTATTTATTTATTTTATTGCATGTGAAATCCGCCCGAGTTCACTATAACTCCTACAGTCTTTCTTGCATTTTGGGAGAGCCATAAAGGCTCAAATTCCTCCTTTCCGAGTCAGCCGACCATTAAAATCGATGAACAGGATTGAAGGAATTTGGCATCAGGGAGAATTGAAAAGATTAGGCCAAGGCCCAATTTTTATATAGAAAAAGTTGTATTCTATTATTTTTGGGCCTAAGCCCACTTATTCGTTATACTTGTTAGTTCTTAGGACAGGTACAAGTAATTCAAATGGGCCAAAGGCTCAAAACGAAAATGGGCCCAAATACTGGCCCAGACGGATAGGAAAACCAAATTTGGGCCCAAGTCTCTTTCCCTATTTATTTTCATTATATTATTTACTTGTCAATGTTTGTTGTTAATCTTAAGGTCGAAAATATTCAAATCCCCGAAAGATACCTATTTTGAATTAATTACTTAACTAAATTACTCATCTTTAACTTGACTAAAAAATAAATAAATAAATGATAAATAAATAAGTTTATGAAATATTTCACTTAAATAATATTTCATTATTTTCTATGGTCCTAACTAAAAAGTAGTACAATTTCGCAAATCAAGTTAAGTTTAAACATTTTAGCCAAAGAATTAATTGTCGGATAACCGCATATTAGCGGACATTTCGGGTGCTTTCAAACCCTTCCCGAAATGCTAATAAGAACCTCGAACCCTTTTTAAGTTTTCACTAGATTTCTGTTTTAGTCTTTGAAAACAACAGTTTTCTTGATTTTTTCTGAAAAATTAAGTGGAGACTCTTAAATCAGTCCAAAATACTATTTTAAATAAAACAATAGGCATAAGCTAAGATTGATAAAGATTCAAGGCCAACCGCAACAATGTTATAAGAGCTAATTCAATAAAATAGTAACAGCCGGAAATCGACCTACATACACATTCTAGTCATGGTTGAAAACGGAAAAAAAATAGCAACTTAATATAACCGGAACTCTATCTTTTACTGGAAGTTAGCAAGAACAAACTATGAAACAAGCCAATACTGCAATACTAAGGGTGGAAAATTAGGATTTAGACGAGAAAAGTAAGTAAAATTTAATCAGCCACATCAAACAACAAATTACAGTTAGAATAGGAAAGGACGCAAAAAATGGAGAAGTATACCTTTTCCGGAGCAGCGACTGGACGACAACGAGCTTGAGAGCGGAGACTCTTCTATTATGAAATCTAAATACAACAATAAGCTAGAAAATCTAAGCGTCGATCTTCTTGGAACTTAGAATCAGAAAGCTAGATATAAAATTCTTAAGTTTAAATGTTTATCGTCAAATAATCGAATTCTAAAATATGTCAAAAATCCAATTTCCAAACTTGTTCCACCCTCCTCATCAATGTAAAAATTATTTATAGAGGAAGTTGGGGTGATTTTAGGGGGGAAACTGTTGAGAAAAAAAAAGATTCAAAACGTTTTTTTTTTAATTTTTTCCTCTTTTCAAAGGCAAACAGTAGGAAGTATGGAGATTTCTGACAAAAGGGGAAGAGGGGATGGGATGAGTTGACGTCTGTGGATTTCTCGCTGAATTTTCTGGGTTTCGTTTGCAGCCTTTTGCTTGATGTTCTTGCGTGGAGAAGAAGAAGAAACAGAGCGGGGCGGCGTATGTACTGCTGTACATAATGATGTTGTATGTTATGTATGTATTGGTGGATATGGGTTGGGTCTTTTGGAGTTGAGAATGGGCTGAAGTTTGGATGAAGAGTTGGTGTTGTATGTATTTGCTGGAATGGGTTTCTGGAATTGAATTGGTGGGCTGCTAATGGGATTTGGGCCGGCTGGAAGGTTGCTGAAAAGGATTGGGAATGGGCTGAAAAATGGTCCAAGAAGTGGGATAAAAAGATAGTTGGATTTGAAAATAGGAAATGGCCACATGAATTGCAATTATGGCCAATGGAAATTAAGAAGTTAGCCAAATTGAGTTTAACTTAGGGAATTTGACTAAAATTTAATTAGGATGAATTAATATTGATTAATTAACAAGCTTCTTAATCTTAACAAAATAAAATAATTAACTCAATTATAAATTAACTACTCAAAATTATAACCATAATTTAACCTAAACTAATACAATATTTAACTAAAAATTGTAAAATCTTTTTGATGATTTTCAAATATTATAAATTAACGTGATTGTGGAAATATACGTATTCATTATTTTAAAATTATTACAAAAGACAAAATTACTTTTAAAAATAACTTGCAAGCATTTCGAATTTCATAAGACTCATTAATTCAAAACTACAATCATCACTAATAAAACATTTAAAATAAAAATCTTTTTGAGGTGATTTTTTGAATGTAAAATACATTAATTGTACACATAATTATATAAAACATATATATCATTTACAAAGTGACGAAACTATTTAAAATGACTTGCAAACTATATTTATTTTATTTTATTTTATTATCTTTTTTTTTTAATTTTTATAAAACTAATTACTTTAAATCATTTGAAATTGAAGAAGCTCGACAAATTAATTTATATTGTGCAGGGTCAAAATTGGGGTGTCAACATTGGGTACACATTGTTTAAAGAATACAAATTAGTTTCAGCTAATTGATATAGTATTTTATAATATATGAAAAAACACCCTTTTGTCAACCAATTAAGGTTAAATTATTGGTACTTATATAGAGAATTACAGACTAAATTCGAGTGGCAGAAAATAAAAGAGGTTTTAACCCTATATCTAGAAATATTAGAAACAACAGACTTAACAGACAAACTTTATAATCACGGGGGTCTATATTCATCAAATCGACCAACATTAGTCAATCTAGCGCTATTAAGTGCATTAAAGTGGGAACTACATAGCATAGAGAGTAATATTCAACACGCAAATAGACGCATAGGAGTCCAAAGGAACTAAATTAGTAAACTAATAGTTTCTTTGGACTCCTATGCGTCTATTTGCGTGTTGGATATTACTCTCGATGCTATGCAGTTCCCACTTTAATGCACTTAATAGCTCTGGGTTGATGAATATATAAAACATATATATATATATATATATATATAACATGTATTCTCTAAATTATACTACTACTTTTTAAATGAGTAATTATTATATTTTTTAAATTTTATGAGATTATTAAACAGATCAAGATATTCCAAGTTTTAAAATAATCCTGGATAATATGAATCCTTTGAATTTTCGCCGAATTTCTTTAGGTTATATAGAGTAGTTAATTTCCATAAATTTTCTATTAAATAAAAAAGACATTGATAGACACAAAATACCCTATTTGCCTATATGTGGCTGTCCATCCTATTCATTTATTACTCTTTTCCTACAAATGTAAATGCCTTCTTTTGGTCAGAATGGGGAGCTAAGATTTTTTTTCAAGAATGTTCATACTTTTGAACAAGTAAAAAAAATAAATTTTGTTGTCATTTCTATTCTCTTTTTTAACTTAAATAACAAAATTTAAAATTTAAACAAAATGTCTAATTTTGGGCTCAATCCAAGTCCCCAAAGTTAATTTGAACGGCCTTAACTATTAGGCTATATTTTATTTACTTTGTCAAGGGTGTTCATCAATTAGTATATATTCAAAAATATCGATATTTAATATATATACTTGCAAAAAAAAAATCTGACGAAGATTGTTCATCTGACCTCCCTTAGCTAGATGTAGCTCTGCCCTTGTCTCAAGTCCTCTAGTACCTATCTTAGTTGGTCAGTTTCGAGGTACTATCCTGATTTTTGTACTATTATCTTCTAGAAGTATTTATCTATCGTGCATTTATTTTTTTAAAATTATATTCTTTACATTTTTAAAAATCAATAGTAATTTTAAAATATAAACACTTAAAAATCTAAAGCTCAAAATTAGAGTTAAAATAAAATTGTTTGACTTTGAAATTCGAAATATGTCATATAGAGTAAGATAGAGAGAGTACTCTCTTAGTTCACTTTTACTTGTTCATTTTCAACTTTTCATATCTTTTGAGAAATAAAGATCAACATGAATATTTTATCAAAATACTTCGTACTAATTGATGTATGCTCTTAAATTTTGAAACTGATTTGAAAAATAAATAATTAATGTTGAAAATAAAACATGAAAAAAATAGACTAAGCGAAGAGTGACCTTTTTTTTTCTCTCTATATAAACTACAATATGTTCCATTCATCTCCAACCCAAAATACAATATTTCCATACTCTGTTTTTCTAACATTTGCATACTTTGTTTCAACTATGGCCTCTTCCAACGACAACAAGAACAACAACAACAATGATGGCGTCATCGATTTCTTCCCATTCTATCGACTCTATAAAGACGGTTGAGTAGAACATTTCTACGAACTTGCTGGTGTACATGAAGTTCCACCATCGCTGGAAGATCCAACGACTGGTGTGTCATCAAAAGACATGAAAATCTCTTCTCACGTCTCCGCTAGACTCTACCTTCCAAAAAACTCCCTGTCCTAGTGTATTACCGCGGCGGAGGACTTGTAATAGGATCTGCATTTTTCAAAACAGAGCATTATTACCTCAACCATCTGGTTTTCGAATCAAATTGCATAGCGATTTCTATAGATTACTGTCTTGCCCCTGAGCATGACATCCAGACAATCCAGGATTGTTGGGATGATCTTCAGTGGGTCATATCACACTTTGTTTTTGATACCGTGGATTGAAAATCACGGTGATTTCAACCGTGTGTTTGTAGGGGGTAATAGTGCTGGAGGCAATATAGTTTATATTATGATCATGAGAGCCGGGAGGGAAAAATTGATCGGAGATGTGAAACTTTTGGATGCAATACTTGTTGACATTATTAATTCATCATCAACCTCTATTAATGATATTAATTCTAAAGAGAAGAGTAGAGGAGAAGTGGAGGTAATGGCGGCAGAAACAATATACAAGGATCCTAAGTCTCATTTTCAAATTTCACTAGCTGTTTTGGATTTGCCTACAAACAAGACACCTGGCATTGTCACATCCGTTAGATCATCTTGTGCTGGATATAATCCTCTCCACACATTAGAAACAATAAAGGAAGAGGTCACGTGATCATCAAATACAATTTGGTTAGTTTGTTAGATTTTAGTCCAATTAGAGATAGACAAGTGTATAAGAGTATTCTTTTGCTTCTTTGTTATTTTTCCTATATATAGTTGTACATATTGAGAAGAGAAATACACAGAGAAAAATTTCTCCATTCTACTTCTTTACAGTTTGTAATTCTTCATGGTATCAGAACAAGGTTAAAATCCTTTGCTCATTTTCTTCTTCTTCAGTTCTTCTTTTTCCTTGAATCCAAATAACACCTGATGTTGTTGTCACAAATACTTCTGAGGCATTGGACTCAAGCAGCCCTTTCTTTCTTCATGCTTCAGACTCACCAGGGATGACTCTACTCAACTCCACCTTCGATGGAAAAGGATATGGAGGTTGGAAGAGATCTGTTTTGATAGCCCTTTTAACTAAGAACAAGTTGGGCTTCATTGATGGAACCTATCAAGCTCCAACAATTGGTTCAGTTAATCACAAGCTCTGGGGAAGATGCAATGACATGGTAATTTCTTGGTTACTTAACTCACTTTCTAAGGAAATTGCAGGTAGCGTCCTTTACTCTAATTCTGCGAAAGAACTCTGGACAGACTTGGAAAATAGATTTGGACAGGCAAATGGTGCAAAACTATACCACTTGCAGAGAGAACTAAATGATCTTGTGCAGGGATCCCCTGATGTAGTAGGATATTTTACTAAGATCAAGCTTCTTTGGGATGAGCTGGATACTATGGACAATAATTTTGTTTGCTCCTACACTTGTACCTGTGAGGGAAAGATAAAAATGTTCAAATCAAAGCAAGATGAAAGGCTAATTCAATTTCTTATGGGGTTGGATGAAACATATGCAGGTGTAAGAAATAATATTCTTATGCAATCACCATTGCCAAATGTTAATCACGTTTATTCCTTGCTAATTCAGGATGAAAAACAAAGAGAGGGTTATGCTAGCTCTAACTTTCCTGTTGATTCTTCTGTTTTAATGGCTGCACAACAGAAAAACCCAGGACCTAACAGCTTTCAAGGAGGTTCTGATTTTAGAAATAGAAAGAATACTCTTATTTGTTCATGTTGTAAGAAGCCATGTCACTCTTTTGACAAGTGCTACAGAATCATAGGCTTTCCTCCGGATTTTAAGCTTACTAAAACTAAGAAATCATCTGGAATGTTTCAAGGAAACTCTGTTATGGCAGAAAATGGAAAAGGAAATGGTTTCAGCACAAAAGCAAGGAATGAAGGACCACAGTTCACTCATGAACAAATTAATCAGCTGATGCAGCCTCTTCAACAAGCTAAAATCACACAACATATGTCCTCACCTTCAGAGGTCAATGCTAACATGTTGAACTATGCTGGTAATATTTTCCATAATCCTGCAGTGTATCTTACATATGCTAATTCTAGTTCTTGGATTTTAGATACATGAGTAACTGAGCATATGTCTTATGACTCAAAGTTTTTCACATCTCTTCTTGCCTTACCTTTCCCCCTCATTGTCAATTTGCCTAATTCCTACAAAGTGAGGGTAACTCACAAAGGAACAGTCACTCTTTCTCATGATATTATTCTCACTGATGTTTTATTTGTTCCTTCCTTCAGAATCAATCTAATATAAGTGCACAAATTGTGTGTGCAACTGAATTGTTTACTCACCTTCTTTTCTTCTGATTGTGTTTTACAGGGCCATTCAGTGAAGACCCCTCTGGCACTTGGTGATGTTGTGAATGGACTCTATCATCTCAACACTTCTACGTTGTGTTCTCAGCTTTTTAGTTCTATTTGTTCTTTGTATTCACCTAAGGATGTCTACTCCAAATGTAATTCAGTTTCTACTCCTATAAGAAAGCAAAGTGATGTAATATTATGGCATATCAGACTGGGGCATTTGCCAATTCATGCAATGAAAAGAATTACATCTCTTACTTTTACTCTTCCATATGATTCTAATTGTGTTTTTGATATCTGTCCTTTAGCAAGACAATCCAAGCTTCCCTTTCCCTCAAGTTCCATTAAAACTTCCAAAGTTTTTGAACTTATTCATGTAGACACTTGGGGTCCTTACAAGTCTCAAACCTACAATGGTTTTCGGTACTTTCTTACCATAGTCGATGATTTCAGCAGAGCTACGTGGACTTACTTATTAAGTACCAAAAGTAATGTTTTTACCATGATCAAATACTTTCTTGATATGGTAGATAGACGATTTGGCAGTAAAGTACAAGTGATTAGGTCTGATAATGCTCTAGAGCTTGGAAGTGGGACTAATAACTCACAATTTTTTCTTTCTCAAGGAATTTTGCATCAAACATCGTGTACTGCCACCCCAGAACAAAATGGGGTGGTTGAAATAAAACATAGACATCTCTTAGAGACATTTAGAGCCCTATTACACCAATCCAAGTTGCCTATTTCTTTCTGGGGAGAATGCTTACTGACCGCAACACTCTTGATTAATAGGTTCCCTTCTTCAGTTCTAAAAGGGAAGACTCCATACGAAATGGTGTTTAACAAACTGTCTTCCTATCATTATCTGAGAAGTTTTGGGTTATCTATGTTTTGCTTTTACATTATCTCAAGGCAGACCTAAATTTGCTCATAGGGTTGTCCGTTGTGTGTTCTTGGGATATCCTATTGAGTAAAAGGGATATAAGCTTTTGAACCTCAAAACCAGAAATGTTTTTGTCTCGAGAAATGTTCAGTTTCATGAATCTATTTTTCCTTTCTCTTATCAGTCTTTCCCTCATCCATTGTTTCCTTACACTTCTCCCCTCTAGGATGATTCTACACATCCAACACCTCAACATTATGATAATTCTACTATTCAGACTCATGATATCCCTCCTCCTCATTCATATGAAATTTCCTACGGGTATGACTCCACCTAGTCTAGATCATGTTTGTCATCTTAGAAAATCATTATATGGGTTGAGACAAGCATCACGACAGTGGTATTCTCGCCTTGCAGCAACTTTGAACTTTAAGGGATACTCATCCTCTCTAAATGATTATTCCCTTTTCTTAAAAAAAAATAGGGGATTCTGTTTGTTTGGTAGCAGTTTATGTTGACGATATTGTTCTCACTGGTAATGATCCCATTGAATTGTCTATTCTAAAAGAGTTCCTTCATGCTGAATTCAGAGTAAAAGGCATGGGACACTTACATTATTTTCTGGGATTGGAGATACTGTGAGAGTCCCATGGCATCATTATGAACCAAAGAAAGTTTGCCCTCGACCTGATTTCAGAATTTGATTGTGTCCATTTGCCCTCTGTTTCCTCTCCTCTTTGATCCTTCAATCAAGCTTTCATCCACTTCTGGAGAGCCTCTTGTGGAACCAATAATTCATCGCACTCATAGGAAAGTTAAACTATCTAACACACACAAGACCCGATCTTTCTTTTGCATTTCAACACCTCAGCCAATACATGAATGAACCCAGACTTTCCCACTTTCATGCTGCACATCGTGTGGTAAGATACCTTCGAACAGACCCTGGCCAAGGTCTCTATCTCTCAGCCACTCCTTCACTGGATTTAATGGCTTTTTGTGATTCGGATTGGGCATATTGTCTTGATTCACGAAGGTTTGTAAGTGGTTTTTTCATAAGTCTCGGTGGATCCCCTATCTAATGGAAATCTAAAAAGCAAGTATCCATCTCCCTTTCTTCTGCCGAAGCAGAATATAGGTCTATGTGACAAGTCGTCGTTGAAGTCACATGGCTCAATCGTCTTCTCGGTGATTTGTCAGCTCCTCCATCTTTGCCCATACCAGTTCACTCCGACAGTCAAGCCGCAATTCACATTGCACGAAATCCTATTTTTCACGAGAGGACAAAACACGTTGAAATTGATTGTCACTTTGTGCGTCAACAATTTCTCTTTGGTTTAATCTCTCTTCATTTTGTGCCGTCATCTTCACAAGTTGCAGATTTATTCACAAAACCACTTTGTGGTCCCTCTCATACCTCTTTGATTGGCAAGATTGGTGTCTCTTCGAGCCCCTCCACCTTGAAGGGGGGTGTTGACATTATCAATTCATCATCAGCCTCCATTAATGATATTAATTCTAAAGAGAAGAGTAGAGGAGAAGTGGAGGTAATGGCGGTAGAAACAATAAACAAGGATCTTAAGTCTTATTTTCAAATTTCACTAGCTGTTTTGGATTTGCCTACAAACAAGACACCTGGCATTGTCACATCCGTTAGATCATCTTGTGCTGGATATAATCCTCTCCACACATTAGAAACAATAAGAGGTCACGTGATCAACAAATACAATTTGGTTAGTTTGTTAGATTTTAGTCCAATTAGAGATAGACAAGTGTTTAGGAATATTCTTTTGCTTCTTTGTTATTATTCCTATATATAGTTGTACATATTGAGAATTGAAATACACAGAGAAAAAATTCTCCATTCTGCTTCTATACAGTTTGTAATTCTTCAATACTTGCATTTCCTTATTTGATAATACCATCGATTGAAAACATCGATAAAGGTTTGGCTTATAAGCTTTGGAATAACATTTGCCCGCTCTCTGAAGGGGGAAATGATAATCCAATGGTTAATCCAGTCTCGACAAAAAAAGCCCTGGCTTATCGATGCTAGGGTGCTCGAGACTTTTTGTGTGTACGGGAGAGCAAAACGAACTTATCCCAGCAGAAATTGGGACAAAATTCGTCGAAGTTGTGAAGAAAAGCGGATGGAAAGGGGAAATTGAGTTAATTGAAGTTGAAGGTGAAGGTCACGTCTTCCAGTGTAAGAATCCTCAAGCTGAGAAATCTAAAGATTTGATCAAACTTATGGCTTCTTTTATCCAACGCAAGTGATCTGTGTCTTAGAATTTATGTTCTCTACCTTTTCAAGATAAAAATAAGTATAACTTACATAAATCACATAGTGTAAGACCTAAATTACATTTTATCCCTACTCTTTTCTATTTTACAAAAATCCCTTAAAATATCAGCCATCCAAATACATAAGTTTCATCCGGATACATTAATTGTGATACATTATAAAAGTTGTTTGTTGAGCTCAATATGGATATTAACATAAAATTGATTTTCTTTCCCATAATTCACGCAGATCTGATTGATATCAATCCACTCCAATCTGTAACAGCTTCACAAAATTCAAAATTTAGATTTTCATCTTCTCCATCAATTTTAAATCGTAAAAGTTTCACAAGAGGAATTGCCCTTCATTAGGAAGTTGGCAATTGTGATAGCAGACCAAGCCTTCACTCATCTAATAAAGGTTTATCATGAGGAAAATCTTCAGTTGGTTACGAATGGGATCTATAGATTTGTTCGGCGCCCCGATTATTGTGGTTTCTTCATTTGGTTTGTTGGTACACAAATAATGCTCTGTAATCCAATATCAACCGTTGCATTTACAGTTGTTGTGTGGAAATTCTTCTTGGGAAAGATACCTTGCGAGGATAATCAAGAACTCATGGGTACATCATAGGGAGTGGAGGGATATATATATATAAGAAACTGTGATTTTCCATATGGTGTTTGTGTCATTAATTCATTAGCTTCTTATCTGACAAAGGAATTATCTTTTGTATTATCTTCTTTTCCATCTCCGGCCGTTCAACCACTTCCTCCACCATTCCCTCTGTCCTCTCCACCATTGGTATATAGTTTTTTTTAATGTATCATTGTTATAGTTTAGTTTTGTCGTTTTGATGTGAATATGTAAGTCATGATACATTAGTGGTAAACGACCCGCATGTATTGTAATTTTGTATCTATAGATTATGATGTGGTCATTATTTTGTATACGGATGTGATTTGTATAAAAATGTATCATCATAATATATTGTGTATGATACATGTAATAAATGGATTAACAATTGAGACGAATAAGATATGTTTTGAATATCGAGTGTGTGTATCACAGATTTGTATAATGTATCAGGTTATTATTGTGTATATTGTACATATAAATAGTGTAACAATTAAGATATGTAAATTACTTGTTTTGATCAAGACAAATGTGGATGATACATTAATATATATCAATCTTAGATTTTTGTGAATGGTTGTATCATTGATAATTTTAATGTACTTAGTAAATGTTATAAGATGGTTACAAAATTGTGTCGATATGTGTTAGTTTGTTGTTAGATAGGTGTTGGCTTTGAAAATTGGAAAGAATGTATTTCATATAATGTATCACCGAATTTTTTAATGTTTGCAGATTGTTCCATGTCGTATGAGTTTTTATGTATCAAGATTATTATGGGTAATATGTACATATACATTGCATTCTAAGTTGGATAACACTGAACAAATGTTAAAGAGTGTAGATACATAACACACAACTGATTTGTTTTTGTCTATATGGCCTTTTAAATTTGAATAAGATTGATGATAAATTGAAAAACTTGATACATGCAAATGATACATTAGGAAGTGTTTATGTATCAAGTATATTTATATTGAACGTGATAAAATTAATTGAAGATTCAACAACATTAGAGTTATGTATCAACACCTTAAATATGAATATGATACATTGCATAAAACAAGGATGAACGGAGAATCATATGTATCCGGGAAAAAAAGGGTAAAAACAAAAAAAAAAAGGAAAAAAACGACAATGGAGAATATGAAAATTACCTAATTTAGTGATTTAAATTTTATTGTCTAGAGAGAGAATCCTTTTGAAATTCAAATTGAGATGAAAGTTGTAACTGATAAGATTGTGGAGTGAAATTAGGGGAGATTAAAGGAGTGAAAAAAGGAATGGAAAATGTGGAGTTAAGGCAAAAATACTTATGTATCCGGATGACTTAAGAATTGAGTGAAAATAAGGGATTTTGGAAATATTTTAAAATGGTAGGGAATAATGGAAATTATGAAAAATAAAGGTGTGTATATAAGTAATTAATCCTAAAAATAAACTCTGCATATATTCTATATTTCTCAGACAACTATGTTGTTATTGTTATGGTATACTATTAATATTAAATTTTCTTATCTTAAATTAGCGATATGTAATATCTACAATAAACGATATGTTTGCTATTGTTTAAAATATACTATATAAAAGAAGAGAGCAAATCAACTTTATTTTGAGTTTTCAATATTGAGCTTATAATTAAGTTGAGTTCCTTTCTTTTAAAAAGATGAACATCCTAATAAAGTATTCAACGTCAAATTACTTTAATAATTTCTCAATTTACGCCATAACCATTCAAGTAAAATGTCCATTCAAACAACTAAACCATTATCAAGGTACGTAATTTCTAATCTAAACAAAGTAGAGCAAACAACGTTGCAAAAACTTGCAAGTTCAAATCATAGATGTATGAATTAATAGCATATAATAGCAAACGACTTATAAGGTAGGTAAACGAATCCATATTCACCTTTTTATAATAATTCATATTTAAATCAACAACTATTCAATTTTTATAAACTCCTATTTAAACAACAATTAATTTTTTAAATGATACTCATTCCGTTCCTATTTATATGTCCTTTTTACTAAAAATATATGATTCATAATATTTGTCATTTTATAAAATCAATACATAAATGACACTATTTTTTCTGTTTTACCCTTGAGAGTTAATTAGCCTTGAAATTATGTTTTTGACCAATATAAGAAAACTAAATGATTAATACATGTTCGTTGATCAATTTAATTAATCAGAATAAATTAATTTTGTTCATTTATTGAAAACTTGATTTCAATAGACCACTAAATAAGGGTACAGTGGTAAACTAACCTAGTTTCTTAAGGAACATAAACTCTAAAATAATGATATATAAATAAGAACGAAAAAAATAATAAACACTAGTGTGAAATGCATCTCAGTTTATACTGTTTATTACAAGTTAATAAGATATATTGACTGATTAATGAGGTATTGAGCTTAGTACATATATATGAGCTTACATCTTATCATTGGAGACAACTATAATAGATAAATACTTATTTGCATAAAATATTCACATCAAATCAATTCAAGTTATTATGATTAAATAAAATACTAATGAAGTAAGCATATATATGAATTAATTATAATTATATATATAAATATATATTATGTATCTAATGATTTAGTTTAAGCGCCAAATATGAGAAAGTTTCTTAAATAAAAGAGTGAACATATATCACTTTTCCCAAATGAAATCCTACATGATATAGTTTAAAATAATTAAATTCTAATATAGATATTGAGCATCAAACAAAAATAAAAAATAAAAGAGTAAACATACATTCGATCGGTTTGAACAACACACATAACCCTCATACGTGTTTGAATGAAATAGTGTCATGATAAATAAGGCAAGATAATGTCCTTTTCATAGTTATATATTTAAAATAAAACTTCTACAACATAGTCTAGTCAAGAAAGATGCTTCGTTGGTTCATCAAATTACAAACTCTTATTTATTTTTCTTTTTCAAAAACTCTATGTTTCTTTCAAAAGAATGATAATATGCCACGTGGCTGTGATAATATATACTTACAGATTTTAATCAAACATAAAAATTGATATTTATGTCTTTTAATAAAGTATGATCATGATTACAAATCGAATCTAGCAAAAAATGTTCCTCGATATTCTCTAGTTTTATATATTCGACTCTATAATCTAAATAATATTAAAATCTGTAAAATTTGTGTGGACAAAATTCCCAATAAAAGAACGTGTAAAAATACAGACAAAAGAGTTTATCTCTTCGATAGAATATAACAAGACCTTTCACATAGCCACAAGTTCTTAGGGACTTTTCTTCCTTTCCCATCAAGAAAAGTTTTCTTCATTTCAAATTTAACTTAGTTATGACTAATGTAAACATTCGTTATATATTTTATTTGATATAATATTATGTATAATTAATATATGAAAAGTTATGATAGTAGCAATACAAAAGATTTTAATGCATATGTTAGCACTGTTAAAGACATAACTGTTGGTTAAAATCTTTTCCACATTCCTGTTCATCGTATTTGTAGAAGATATTTTATAAACAAATACTACTACTATTATTCTAGAAATCATGCAATGCATGCTATTTTTAACACATAAAATCGAAAGACCGAATAAAAAATTACTAATACAAACATTACAAATACATCATATCAATACTATTCTTACATATAAGGTAATTTGGTACATAATTAAATTATTTTGATCTTTTAATCTCCATATAAATTTAAAATAATTTCAAATCAAATGAGATAAGTGGAGTATTGCATGATTGAGTTTGATATTAAATTTGTACAATAGTTAATTGATCGTGTAAATGTAATGCGGAAGAAATTCATATCGTCAACCAAATATAATATAACTCTAATTAAAAAATATCCCAACTTATCCCGCGTAGTAAACAACTCCTTAAACTACATCCAAACATGCCTTTCCCGCCATATGTTCCCTACTAGACCCTAAACCCCTAGACCTTCGCGCTACCAGAGAGAGATATTGTACAATTGTACTTCGTTGCCGTCAGTTCAATCTCCGGTGGAATTGGCGAGTGAGAACCCTCAAGTAACCGGAAAAAATGGCGGATAGGGTTCCGACTGGGAGACCGAAGCGTTTACAAGCTGGTATTATTTCGAAAATCCGATTGGAAAATTTCATGTGCCATAGTAATCTCGAGATTGATTTCGGTGATTGGGTTAATTTCATTACTGGACAGAACGGAAGTAAGAGTCCTGTTCCCTCTTTGTCTAAGTTTGTTATGTTCTTTGTTTGCTCTAAGTAAATTGCATTCCAGCAAAGGTCCATGCCTTTGGAAAGATTTTGAGTCACTGTAGGGAGATTATTTACCTATTGACAAAGGCGGATTCACGATTTGAAGTTTATGGTTTCGGAATACTAATGAACCCCGGCACCCCGCTGATCGTTTGAGTTAGTGGGTTCGAACTTTAAGTGTATGTTTAGTAGGTTTCTTAACACGTATAGGGTTTGAGCTAAAGCTGTTGACTTTAATTGTGCATGTGTACTAGTTCTATGTGTGAATGCAACTTACTTATGATTTGAAGTTTATGGGTTCGGAATTGTCACTGAACCAGCTGATCATTTGAGTTGGTGGGTTCGAACTTTATACTAGTAGGCTTCTTAACACATATATATGGTTTGAGCTAAAGTAATGGGTTTGGCTGAACTCTTGGCTTTAATTTGTGCATCTTCCCCTGTCCACTCACTAGTCCTCTATGAGAATGCAACTTATCCCAAAAAAGTCTTGAGAATACATGTAGACTTAGTATGAATATGTCTTTTCAATATATCAACTATATGTATATAGTAGAACCAATAAAGATTTCTTTTTTCGATTCATCATATTTCAGAATTAAAGGCCAGTGGGTATACCCTGCTATTGAGTATGAACTTGGTAAAAATTTGAACTAGTTTCCTTTGCAAAGCAGGTGTACAAGTGCTAGAACTTGTCTTAGTGCTTACAAGTACAACTTTGCCAGGTTCATTTTCTCCTAGTGTGTCTGCATATTACTTATTGAAAGTGCGCCCGTATTTGTCTCTACTTGTATTGGGGGAATTGCAGATAGGTAGTTAACTCTCAATAAGCTGAATTAGAGTGGCACTTTGAGATGCACAGCTGGGGGAATCCTTCTATCCGCCTTTAGTAATATGACTTGAGATCAAATAACTTAGTTATTTTGGTTGTTTTTTTAAAGTTTAGAGGCTGTTTGGTTGGGAACAAGTTATTCCAGATTAATCCTGGGATTAGTTTTTAGGGATTACTTATCCCATCATCATCATGTATACGGGATAGCTTATCCCATCACTATGGTATAAATGGTGGGATAAGTTATTCCAAACACCCCAACCAAACAAGACACCAAAATTATATCTCTGGACTAATTTTTTATCCTAGGACTATTTATTTTTATCCCTCACACCAAACGAGTACCATGTATGTGTGAATTATTGACTTAGTTGGGGTTTGCTTTTATTATCTTTTCCACAATGTGGCTTGAGATGAACTATTTGTTGTTCGTGTATTGTTTTTTTGATTGGTGTAGGTGGGAAAAGTGCTATACTGACAGCATTATGTGTGGCATTTGGGAGCCGTGCTAGAGGCACACAAAGGGCCAATACACTAAAGGATTTTATAAAGACGGGCTGCAGGTTTATTATTGTTTGGTTATCCTTATCTCATTCTATTTTTCAAAGAAGCATTTATTGTCCTCTATTTTGTGGATTGTGTTAAAAGTCCTGTTTTTGCTGGAAGAGGGTTGTGAGTTATCATACTAATTCGCTTTCCCCTCTCCATTTTATCTCTCTTCCCTCTGGTGTGGAGTGTGAATTGCAAGATGATGTTTGGAATTTCTTTTGACTTAAAACTTACTTCACGGAGAGCCACGGGGTAACACAATGAATTGAAAGATGATGCATGGTTTCATCAAATGAACCATATGTTAGTAATCTGTTATTTTCTGTTAAGTCACCTTTGAAGTTAACTGCATGACGAACTGCTCTTAAGTTTTATAATATGCAAGCCAAGATCAATCCAGTTAGGAAGCAAATTTGCAGGTCTTTTATATATATATATATTAATATATATATATATATACACACACATGATACAAAACAAATGAAGCAACCGATAATAATAAACGTAAAAGAACAAACAAACTACATGATTCCTAAATATAGTAGTACAAATAAGGAGAAGTAGAGAGGAGGCTTGCCCCTTGCCTCTTCCACATGAAGTGTGACAACATTTGGCTACCTACTAACCTTTTACCCTAATCCTCGACCTCCATACCTTCCTATCTAGGGTCATGTCCTCGGTAAGTTGAAGTTGTGCCATCTCCTGTCTAATCACCTCCCGCCCACCCAGATTTTCTTCAGTCTACCTCTACCCCTCCTAACTTCTGTTATAGCCAACCTCTCACACCTCCTTATCGGCGTACCCATGCACCTCTTCTTCACATGCCCAAACCATCTCAGCGTTGCTTCCCTCATTTTGGCAGAAGCCACTCCCATCTTGCCCTGTAATGTATAAAAAAAAAGTGAAAACAAACAAATGGATTCATAATATTTTAAATATTTAACCAAGAATCTATTTTCAAATTTTTAAAAAAAAAAAATATTTAACCAAGAATCTCTTATTTTCTTAATGAAGAAGGAAATACTGTTGAATGTTCACAGTTGCTACAAATATCTGGAATATGTTCCTCTCAATTTTTTGGACTCTACTGGGTCATCCCCCAAAATATGAAAGAAGCCTATGAGTGTTGGAAAATCGGTAAATCCATCAGGAATATCTTGCAGATGATGCCAGCTTGTGTGTTTGGCTGGGAAGAAACTGCAGATGCTTTGATGGAATATCAACTCCAAACCACTCCTCTAAAGGCTAGGTGTACCGTACCCCCTTAACGTGTTTGGACTTTGTCAGCTCCCTATCCTTTGCGTAGGTCCATTCTAATGGAGCGGTCAACCTCTTTTTTTTTGCACTTTATGTATTTTGTTCTTTATGCATCACCTTCTTGATGCCATTAAGAAAACTAGTTACTAATAAAAAATGCTCTTCAATCTGGTATTTATCTCATTAATCACTTTTCCTTTCCGCAAGACAATATAAGTTGAATTCTGTGTTTGAATTTCTACTAATTTCTTTATAAGGTGCTGCTAATTTGTTGTAACTATTCACAGCCATGCCCTTGTTCACGTGGAAATGAAAAACCGAGGAGAGGATGCTTTTAAGGCTGAAGCTTATGGTGACCTCATAATGATAGAGCGCAGGATTTCAGAGTCTGCTAGTTCTATCGTACTAAAGAATTACCAAGGTTTCCTATAGTGATTTCAATAGCTCTTTCTAGTTGATAGATTATGCTAGCATCTGTGGCATATAGAATATGTAAAGGACAGCAATCTAAACTTATGTGATATATGATTATATCTTGATTTTTTTTGAAGATATCTGTTAATGAATATGCTCGTCTTGTCTGCTTGCTTATTTTTTGTTTCCTGAGATGTTCTATTGAGAAATTCTTTAATATCTACAGAACTGATGTTATTAGTAGTTAATTATTGACTTCCAAATTTTTGGGGTAAAACAAGCCTTTAGCTATAAACCTTCATGTCCACAGTCCAGCTGAACCTTATCTTCTTCCTTTTTTCTTTCTAAATTTGGTTCGACAGTTTGTTAGGGTCTTCTTAAAGCACCTTGATATGGAAATCTCTGTTTGGATCTCGAGTTAGCTATGCTCAATTAAATTTGAGAGTAACTTGGGTTTATATCGTTTGTGTGGCCTGATTAATTTACAACAGAGTATACTTTTTCCTCTTTCTGTCTGTCTGTCTGTTCCTCCTTTAAGTTCCCAACTTTAGGAGTATAATGCTATTCTTCTGAATTTTAATCACCAAGTTGGAGATCAGGCTGTGCAGCATCTATGTATCATATGTTCAGTTTCCAGTTCACATTCTAAATGATTGCTTACGTCACAATTGATGATTCAGTAAACATTCAAATGCCAAAAAAATAAAAAAAAATAAAAGAAAAGTTCGTCAAGCTTCCAATTTATGTTTGTGGATACAAGAGCTCAACTAAACTAAGTTAACTTGCTTGTTTTGTTATTTCTTGGCTTATGGGGTGCTTGTAAATTTCCTCCTGGATCTTCTTGTTTTTCCCTGTCTTTTTCCTTCATCTAATTGACATTTTACAGGTAAAAAGGTGGCTGCCAAAAGAGAGGAACTCCAAGAGCTTATAGTACATTTTAATGTGAGTGTGTGCCTAAATAGGGAATTTATTCTTAATTTTATTGATGAAGTTTGAGCTTTACTTTGCCGAGACTGGTAGACCTTTTATTCCTTGAAAAGCACGAATGAGCAAGTGGAGGGCATCATTGTCGTCTTCTTTATGCAATTACAGAAACAAACTTTTCTAGATGTTTGTTTATTTTTTATTATGCAGATTGATGTGGAAAATCCATGTGTAATAATGAGTCAAGACAAAAGCAGGGAGTTCTTACATTCAGGAAATTCAAAGGACAAGTTCAAGGTGAGGTGCTTAATTGCTAATGTTATTAGGTGATGGTTGTGTTCTTCCACTTGGTAGCCCATTTTTCTGCTTTATTCATATTTCATTTGGAGGTTGGCCAGCTTTTTCAGTGAATTTTATATCTTTTTCTGTTTCATGGTTTTAGTTTATCAATGGCAATTGCTAAGTGGAGGGAGTCCTATTTATTGATTAGTCTGCCACTATCATCATCCTTTGCAGTTCTTTTTCAAGGCAACACTACTTCAGCAAGTGGAAGATCTTCTGATTGGTATTCAGAGTCAATTGAAAAACGCTAATGAACTAGTTGCTGAACTGGAGAAATCAATCAATCCTATAGTGAAAGAACTTGATGAATTGCAAGGAAAGATTAGAAGCATGGAGCATATAGAGGAGATTTCTAATCAGGTAGACTTGTTGAAGAAGAAATTGGCATGGGCATGGGTCTACAGTGTAGATAAGCAGTTACAAGATAAAAGCAAACGGATCGAGGAGCTGAAAGGACGGATTCCCACTTGTCAATCTCGAATTGATCAGCATCTTGTAAGTGCTCTGGTTTTCCACGGTGAAAGTTATGTTAAGAGTTGGAATGCCTTTGCTGGAACCATTTTTACAAGTTTCTATTCTTCCATGTATGCTAATGGTGACTTCTTCGTTACCTTGATGTAATATTTGTTAGTATGGCAGTCCTGCCTTTGTTAGAAGTGGCTGCACTTGCGGCCTTTTAGGAGATGGTGCTATCCTATTTTATAAAAAAAGAAGTGGATGTTAAAAAGTGCTCCCTTCCTTCAAACTTATGTGACGTAATTTGACTCGTCACAAGTTTTAAGAAAAAAAGACTTTTGAAACTTGTGGTTTTAACATCCAATGACATACAACAACAACAACATGCCAAGTGAAATCCCACTAGGTTGGGGTGTACGCATATCTTACCACTACCTCGTGGAGGTAGAGAGGTCTGCGTACACTCTACCCTCCCCAGACCTTACTCCACGAGGTAGTGGTAAGGTTTGCGTACACTCTACCCTCCCTAGATCCCACTTGTGGGATTTCATTGGGTATGTTGTTCTTGCATATTTCAGTTGTCTCTTCACATTGTTTGATGTGATGTCTTATTCTTAGAACTCTATAGCACGCTAAGCAAACATGTTTGGTTTTCAGAGGAAGATGGAGGAATTGAATGATCAGTTAACCAAGAAGAAAGCTCAAATTGCTCATATGATGGAAAAGACATCAGAAGTGAGGAGGATGACAGACGAGTTGAAGCAGAGTCTTTCTTTGGTATGTGTGCAATTTCATATATTTTATTTCTGATTTGGATGGTATTATTTGATATGTATGATGATGAGATGATGGTTTTATTGTCGTCCTAGTTTGAGTTGTAGCTGATGCCCAGTTCTGCTACTCTTGTAGTCCTATATGAATCCTCACTATTCCTGTCACTCCTTCTAGACCCATTCTTTATATTGAATTTTTATCTGTCTCCTTACGTCTTCCATATGTCCATCTAGAGTTAAGAAATCAAGTCATCTGCATGTATACTGATCATCTTCAGTAGTGATCTATTACTTCAAAAATAAACGTACAATACTTGCTATGTTTACTCCTTTGGCTGTATTTCCTGCTGGCAATGACCAAATGCTGTATACATTCAAATGCTCTTTCTCTAGCTTTTATTTTTGTGGCCGAAACTTTTCTAATCTATGTGAATTTCATTTGTTAGGCTACAAAGGAAAAACTTGAGCTGGAAGAGGAGCATGGTCGTAAATCTAATTACATTCAAAAGATGGAAAAACGGGTCAAGATTTTTGAACAACAAATACGTGATATGGATGAGCAGAATATTAGAAATACACAGGTCCTCTACACAGATTTTCTTTACCTCTGTGAATTGGTACTCTATATAATTAGTTCTCAGTACACCCTGATATTGCAACCCTAGAATGGAAATATGCTCCTTCTTCGTAACTTCAGATATTCCTTTCAAGCCTTTCTTGATGTGATGTGGTTCCTAATTTGACAGTAGCATTCCAGTATTTAAGTTAAAAGTAGTAAGTCAACTGCACACTATGAAACTTCTCTACTTTCTCGGAGGGTAGGGATCGATGAGGCTTTCTGATGTTATATGCTGACTTTGAGGATAGCTAGTAATAATGGCATAAATCTCTTTTGTGATCACCCAGCAAGGTCGCGTTCCATGGATGAGGTTAATGTAGGAGTTATAAGTTGTAGTCATTTCTAGTGTAAGGGCTGAAACTTGTACCGTGATGTTGAAATTGATTTTGACCTCAATAGATCTTCTCGTTTTGTATGAGTAGCATAGCCTTTTGATTAAAAAATGATACTCCAGCGTGTTTCCAGCCATGTTGAATAACCTAGGATTTCAGATAAGTGTCTATGCCTCTATATAAAAGCTATTTCTGTCAGGGGGGGAACTACAATATTAAGTTGGGTTTGGACGAACCTAGTAGATTTTGCTTGATTTTAGGAAATCCATTAAACATGTAGAAATATGCAATTGTGAACCCAATATCTAAAACGAACCTTGAGTTCGGTGGCAAGTTCAGAACCTATAAACTCCAAATCCTCACTGCACCTTTGTTTACTGTAGCTTGAGGTTCAACTGGGTGAAAACTAAGAATTAAACTAGTCATCTAGGAAAAATGTATGTATTGCTGAATTCAATTCTTCAACTGAATAAGTGTGGGGTTTTATGTTTATCTTGTGAAAGTGATTTACATGCTTCTACCTTCCAATTTACTGTAGGCGGAAGAACTTGATATGGAGGTGAAACTGAAGGAGTTCCAAGCTGAGATTGACAGTGCCAATGTTGTATTTCAAAGGTCATAGAATATAGTGTTTTTGAAATATTTGATTGTGTAACTATTTGACTCCTTCACGAGTAATGTTTGTTTTTTAAGAAATTATTCTCTCGATCCAGCTGAAGTTTTGAAGCTGTAATATGGCAGGTTGAGGAATGAAGAAGATACCTTAATAGATCAAATTAATCAAGCAAAGGATGAGATAAACAAAATTGTTCATGAGGTATGAAGATATTAGCTGATTTTCCACTGTTCAACAAGCATGCCAGAGTATGCGGAAAGCTGTCCTGACTTCATAATCTTTTTGATCGATTCTGTGTTTTTTTTTTGTCAAGATCCAAAATTGGGTGAGACTTGACTGGCACACATTGAGCCATTGCCCACTGAGTAAACCCTTCATTACTGGACCAATATGTGAAATCATCTAACTCGAAGAACAGTCATATATTGCATAATATGATAAAAAATCATAATTGTAAAACAGTGTCGAAAGTAATCAACAGTCACCCACAATCCATTATCACCATGGAGCATCTAAATAAAGCAGAGTGAAATAAAGTTGCGATGCAGCACAAAGCCACAAAGAAACATAACGTTATAAAGTAAAGACAAAGCTACCGCCTCCCGGAAGAATGGAAGGCTCACCATGACAGCTGAAAGTATCGCTGGTACTCAGACGTCTGTCGCAGGGAATGCTTGGGTTCTGTAAACATAGATATAAGGGGTCAGTCAGATGGATCCAGTAAGCTCCCTCGATCCATCCCTAACAATTTGGGACAAGTCTTCTATAAGAGCTATTATTCAATATATGCTGTGATGCAACTGTTTACTGACTGGATTGACCAATTCTACTATGATGATGTGCCCGAAGGTTTGATCATATTGACCACTCTGCATACGCTGATGCAACTGCATGTATGAACTGTGCTGTATCAAATTGAACTGGGCTCTATGCTACTGAAGTTGGAGCTGGCATGGCACCCTAAGAGCTTGAATGGCTACACATGCTAATGCGGAACTATGCACTCAAAGTGCACACATTGTGTATGTAAAAATGCAATTGTGAGCATGACACTAGGAAGGGTTCCTTTCGTACACCAACATACTTTAGCATCAACCACGACCTATGTTGCTTGGATCTTCATAAAATGGCACCGCATCAGTTTTTTGGAGGATTTAACATTTGCACAGCAACATTTTAGGGGGATGTTGAATGTTTCCAAGAATTTTCTGTAGCATCTGCAGAGAGTTTCCATTTATCTTGGTGGAGTGGGGATAGATGTCAACAACAGATTATAGACATGCTGGACTTTTCAAAAGGAGATGCCTTTCAGTATTTAAAGGAGCCTTTAAATCCTAAACCATCTGTTGTTCAATGTCAACCATTGATTGAGTGAATGATGGGTAAGGTAACAAGTTGGACAACTAATTCTAGGATTCAGTTATGTCTTGTTCTCATTTCAAACAGTTTGGTCTCAAATATTTGTCTTGTCTACTAAAGTTGTGAAAATGTAGAAGCCATGTGTAGGAGATGACTGGGGGACATGTTGAAGTAATTAAAAGAGCTCTCTTAGCCTGGGAAATATGAGCATCTTGGACATTAAAGTATGGAACAGAGCTGCTGTTAGCAAACTGTTATGGAACCTCTGTAGTAAGAAAAATAAGCTTTGGGTGAAATGGATGCATGCCTACTACTTCAAAAGGAAACAAGTCTGGAATACTGTACCAAAGCAGGCTTCTTGTATGGTGCAAAAAGTTTTGAAAGTCGAGGAAAGTGACCTAATGAACATGAAAAGGTTCCTCTATTCAAATAATATATCTCATGGTGACAGGGGAGTTCCCTAAGGTACCACAGAGGATATTAGTGTGCAAAAACTATGGATCTCCTAAATGGATTTTCATCCTAAGACTTGTAGCACATGGCATACTTTTTATACGGGATATGTTGGTAACTTGTTTATGATTAGTAATTAGGTTAGTCCCTTTGTGCTCAACAGAGATACACACACTTGTTCTTTAAATGTGAGTATAAGCTCAATTATGGAGTAAGCTTTTAAGTGGCAGGAGCTATCTAGAACACCTATGGACTGGCAAGAAGAATTAAACTGGCAGCACTGTATGCTAGATGACGAAGTACTATAGTAGAAATTTATTGGATGGCTATGGCTGCATGTATATACTACATTACGCATGAGAGAAATCAAAGAGTCCTTGAACAAAAACAAAACCAGAAGCTATTACTTGATACATTATTCAGGAGATCTTTTACGCAGGAGCTGTGAGGAGGAAGATAGCACAGATATTTGAGCATTTCAATTTGTATCCTTAGAGCAAGGGGAAGAATTAGTGTAGTTTTACTAGGCATGTGTAGCAAATTAGTAGAGAGTTGTGTTTACTGTTAGTTAGGGCTATCGAGCTGCTTTTGATTTTCAGTACAGCATTTTCAAAATTGGTATAAGCCTTTTATTTTACAAAAAAAAAACAGTTTAGGAGGATCCGAGTAATATAAGCCAGAAGTAGCCTTATTGTAGAGCAATATTATTAGCTATCACTGAACTGTCCCTCTCTGTGGGTGAGGGGCTAGGCTGGTTCACACTATGAGAGCATATAATCTGGCCCTCCCTGTGGGGGGACATAAATTGTCTGCTCTGTGGGTACATAAGAAAGATGGTCTGCCGTATGTGGGAATATCTAAACGTGTTTTCTCCTCTTTGATTTTCTTAACCGTTTTCAATAGGAGACCTTTTTTTTGCCCAGTCAAAAATGATTTCGTCATTTCGAAATCTGCAATTCAATATAGATGGATATATGCCCCCATCTATGTCTCTCTTCTTGTCATTTTGCCATTCAGTTGGAATATTTGAATGATGATCGATTCTTGTGTCCTCTGTATGGGGACATAACCTTCATAGACGTGTGATTTTTGGGTGATGCCCCACAATAGGGGGAGATCAAACCCCCCACTCAGTGCCCTTTTGTATACCTCCTGGCCCCTGTGACACAACTCAATAATGTGTAACTAATCATACTTATTTTGATAAAGGTAAAAGTTATATTAACATCAACAGGTATACCACAACAAATTGTGTAGTCCCTCTCAAATCTGACTTGTTGGTAATGCCTATATGTATACTTTGTTTCATTAAGTTTGTATATATCTTCTTTAAGCACCGAGTCCCATTTTAATTATACCTAAACAAGACTTCTTTTTCTTGGTAAAGTAAATAAATATATGAATGATGTGGACAACCCATTATCCAAGCTGTATATCAGAAGGTAGAGAACTTACAAACAAAATGCAATTTTACACAAAAGAAACCCCATCTTCTGTACATATGGGGACCTCATGGTTACACCAAAAGGAAACTAGAAACAATACTCTACAAACGCTTTACCATTTCTCTTTCTATATAACCCACACATGATGGCTAATGGTGCAACATCCTAAACACTTGAACTCCCCTTCCCCCCTCCTGAAAGTCTAATTATGCAACCCTAAACATCAGTTCTTATGCTGACTTAAATTTCAGTATGTTTATTCTGTGTAATTAATGCATAGAAGGCCTTTTTTTAGCGGTTTCCCCAGAGATCTTTATCATTAATGCAAGTCTGTACTTATTTTATTCTTTGTTTAGTTCCTTCAACAACCGTTTGAGACATCCATCTTCAATTTTCTCCTTTTCATTTTTCTTATATAAGTGGCTTGCACTAGGCATATTAACACAACAAAGGTTTCATATAAACTTGTTAGGTATTTTTTGTCTTGTTGATTTTATCATTAATTGTCATTTGATATTATTGTTAGGATTATTACTGCTAATACTGCTGCTGTGGCACTGCTAGTATTGTTTATTCTTTAGCTTTTGCTGAAAAAGGGTAGAATTGAAACGAAATGCAATGTTGATTGTGTTGACGACTTTGCTAGAAACTCTATTCCAAGGAAATGTTTGATTTTAGCTCTTGATTTTTTTTATAGAACTCAAAAGCCACAGGGAAGTAAAAGGACTCTTGAGTAGTCTCCTAATATATTTCATTTTGCCTTTATTTCATTTTTTAGATGCAATTCATTTTTTTTTTTGCTTTGGAAATAATGGATTTGTACTTTTGATTTGGTTCTTTAAGATTGAAGAGTATGACAAGAGGGATCGTGACATCCGCTCTCGCATTCGTGAGTTTCAACTTCATCAAAGCAACAAGGTATCTTGCCTCTAGTATCTCGACTAGTGTTTTGCTTAGAGCTTTTTTATTCTTCTTAGCTTGCTTGAAGAAAGGAAATTCATTGCAAAGTTCTTAGCTTCCCCGACCCTAACAATTGATACTTTGGTGGTCTTCTAAATTTATAGCTAGATAGGTTTGAATCTTGGCATTACCATATGATTTTCTATTGACCTAGATGAACCATCTTTTACCACTTTCATCAATTGTTTCGAAGATCACCTGTTAGATTGTTTTTTGGTTATCAAGAGCTCAGTTACTTATAATGCCATTTTCTGCAATCATCCTGTGTTTTTGTTTTTATTTTTGTTGAGTGAATGCGAAGAGTAACTCAATCTTTCTCTGGATGTTCTTATGCTTTTTCTGGTATGGATTTACCTCTGCTTTCTGTGACGTATTATAACAATAAGCTATGATCTTGTCAAAAGAAAAGAAATTTGGGGAATGAATTGCTTGATTATTCCCTCAAGTATGTTGGGGTTTAAATAATGTTTACAAATAGTCCTAGTTCAGTTGATTAGACCGAGGCTTGGCAGAACTATCCTGCAGATTTTGGGTTGTTTGTGTCAGCCTTGTGTGGTTTTTTTTCAGTTTATTTGGGTATTAATCTACATTAGAAGTTGAGTATTCCATATGGGGATTATTTTGGGGAGCTGAATTATATAATAAGGTCAAAGTTCGTGACAATCTAAGTTGTAAAGATAATATTAAATACAGTTAAATCTTATTGTAGTTTCATCTGGTTTGTGTTTTGTCCCCTTTTAGCATAAGAATTTGTATTAGGATTTACACACACAAACTGACTGACTTATTTGCATTGCCTAAGTGATTATTTTTTCTTTCTTTCTCTGCAAATGTTGCTGTTTGACACTGATTTTCCCCCCTCAGGTTACAGCCTTTGGAGGAGGTAGAGTGATGGGCCTCTTGGAGGTAATTGAAAGACAACATAGAAAGTTCAACAGGGCACCGATTGGTCCAATAGGTGCTCATGTGGTATGTGATAGAGAAAACTCATTCTACATTAGTGAAGTATATCTTGTCCTGCTTTATGTGAGAGAAAACTCATTGTACATTAGTGAGGTATATCTTGTCCTGCTTTTCTTTCCTGAGCTTACAAGCTAACTGTTGAAGTTTGTGACCATCTCGTCTAAAAGGTTAAGCTATTAAAGAGAGCACACTGTTAATTACTAATTATGTCTTCAACACGCCCGCTCTTGTGCGCGCTTGATTTTTTTTCATTGGCTAAGCATGTGGAATTTCTTTTTAATAATGGATGAGGGTCTGCCTGATACTACTATTTATTATGGAATCTTAATCCCTGCTTGCAACTTATGGTTGCTCTCCATTGGCAATCTTGCTGGTTTGTAACCCAACATACCAGTTTATTTCCTGAGATCCAAAATATTTTTCCTTTCAGAGATGAAGATTCCTTTTTGTGATCTGGCTACTTCAATTCTGAAGAAATATTGCAGCTTCCCTAGATCCATGATATCAAATTCCTGAGCCAAGAGCTTCTTCAGTCGAGCCAGCTCTTGTTATCACTGTCATCAATGTCAATTATAAAAAGAGTGATTGCCCTTGTGATGTGTTATAAAGAGAGCGTGATCTGCAATGCATTGCTTTGCTTATAACTGAAAAAGATCATGGTTTTGCTGGATCTGTTAAACTATGCCCTAGGAGTCTGTTTTAACCTGTATAAAAGTTTTTTTTTCAATCTACACAGCTTTTCTCGAGTTTTCTATTCATCAAATCCAGGACAAATCTTTATATACACTTCTTCTTTCAAGTTTTCTTGCCGGAATGGAATTTTGAGATCAAACGACAGCTATTCCCAGCCAAGGTTGGCTGCACAGGATTACAAGAATCTGGTTGTGTTGTTTTTGCAACAGGAGCAAATGTTTGCTGGTCGTCTACTCCATCTGTATGAGTGAATCCCTTTGGTATCAATCTGGCCTTGAACCTCTCAATCAAACCATTGGCTTTATGTTTCACAGTGAACATCCACTTGTACCCGACCAATTTCTTGTATAGTGGATGATTTACTATTTCCCAACTCTTATTTATGCCAGAGCTTTCATTCCTTGACCAAAGCTTCTTTTTCCATTTGGGATCTTTGAGAGCCTTCCTCTAATTTGGGTTGCACTAAAGTAAGGTTCAGATTCTGTAAAAGTAAATTCATACTAACAAAAAACTGTCTTGATGGTGGATTGAACACACATCTAAGGGACCTCTAGAATTGCATCCCCTAGTCATTGGGGGATTCACGGTGAGCATACACGATTTAGCAACTTTCAAGACATGTCTATTTTAAATCACTCCATTTTTTGGCACTAGTTAAGGATAACTAGCTTTGTGGATGATCACTTCAGAATCCAAAATAGATCACTTTTTTGCTTTTATCAGATACCCTAATTGCATTTGCAATTCATACATTTAGCTTTCCTGGTTGTTTAACTTTTGAGACTCATGCTAAGCATTTATCAACATTCTATCACAGACCTTGGTTGATGGTGACAAGTGGGGTACTGCTATTGAATGTGCCGTCGGCAAGGTGCTTAATGCTTTTATTGTAACTGATCATAAAGATTCCCTTTTATTAAGAGCATGCGCAAGGGAAGCGAACTACAAACACTTACAGATTATCATTTATGAGTTCTCTAGACCAAGGTACTGATCTTTCTCTATGTGTTTGACGTGTGTGTGTGTATTGATAGGGATGCTTTAAATTCTTTAAACATTGTTGATGGATGCAATATACCAGTCACTTCTGTGGAGATAGATACTTATCTAGTTTATTTCTGATAAGTGGATTATTTATTTATCAAGCTTTTGCTTATATATTTTGGTGTAGGTTGCATATTCCCGATCATATGCTTCCCCAGACTCATCATCCAACGGCAATTTCTGTTCTACGTTCTGACAATCCTACCGTACTAAATGTCTTGATTGATGTGGTAAAGTTTCTTTTTCTGTGGGTAACTTTTATTCCCGATAATTACCAAAGCTAAGCTATTCTCTAGTTCTGTAGCTTCTTACTGATCATAATCAGCTTTGAATTCAAATTTAATTGATTTTTAGGCATAGACATATGATGACAAATTTGCAGTAAATATACCTTATTGTCATATCGATTATGATTATGGTAGCTCGGCTTATCTTTTGTAGTCGCTGCAATCTGTATTTTTTTATTCTCCTCACTTCTGGTTTCTCTAAGTTGTTAGTTCCGATTGGGATTCGTATTTGTTGCCACAAACTTCAGACAGTTTTGCAGTCTCTTGTGTTGATCTTTAATCACTGTTGCATCTGTTTTCCATGTTTCTGATTGTGCCTTGATATTTCCTGTGTCTTATTAGGGTAATGCTGAGAGGCAAGTTCTAGTTAAAGACTATGATGCTGGAAAAACAGTTGCTTTTGATCAACGGATTTCAAATTTAAAAGAAGTTTACACTTCTGATGGGTACAAAATGTAAGATTATGTAGTCTCATATGGCGCTTAACTTTTTATCTCCATACTAGGTTGTTTTCTGTAATCCCATGAGTAACTTCCCATATGAGTCAGGTCAAAGTATTGTCTATGTTGCACATGGTTCACATGTAGATTCACCTAGTACGTGGTGGACAAAATATTTGCCAATTGGCTTTTGATATATCCCAGATATAATAAATCTATAAATTGCCTTCCATTGGCTTATTTTGTGTGGTTTTAGGATGACTAGCCTGATGCTCTGCCAACGGAACAAGTCTGACAATAGTTTGTTTATTACAAGAGAACATCCTTCACTTTAAGTCTATAACCATCATGTTATACAAGATGGCTTAAAACTTGTAATTTGTTTTATGAGCCTTAACTAATCTAGTTTACTCTTCTTGCGTTTCTTATTTTAGTCTTCATTTAGATAGAACAGTTCTTTTTGCGCTGACATGATTAACATACCCAAAACTTCCTAGGTTTTCTCGGGGTTCTGTCCAAACTATTCTTCCACCAATGAAGAATACGAGAGGTGGGCGTCTTTCTGGTTCTTATGATAATAAAATTAAAACTCTAGAAAACGAAGCATTTGAGGCACAAAACAAAGCTCGACAAAGTAAGGGTATGAAGAGGAGTATCGATGAGGAGCTTCAAGGACTCCATGATAATCTGCAAAACGCTAAGGTATTTGTTATTTTTAGTTAAGTGCAGTCTCCACCAGAGTAATAGCTGTTACTCCCTTTCTAAGGTTGTTGCGGGTTTCACTTTATCAGAAGTAAAAGTGGTTTTGCTTTCTTCTGTTTTTCTTTCTTTCTTCATCTCACTTTTGTGAAGGGATATCATCTCAGTTTATCCTTGCTTTCTGGTCATCATGTGCATTTCATTACTTTATTGTGTATGAATACTCGATACACACAATCCTCGAACCATTCTAGATAATGATTAGTCTATCTATCAATTGCATCATACTTCTGCTGTTCTGTCCTATAAATTCGTGAAAGATCAAGCCTCATGGACTGTTTGCTCTGACCAGACAGTTGAAAATTTGGAGCAAGAAAAAATTAGTGCATGGCCACTAAAGCCCAAACCTATGAACATAAAATTATTAAATGGCCTTGCAAATTCTCAAATAGGATCCTTCAAAGATTATTCTGCAGAGAGAGTGCTTGTGGCTTGCCCAATCACCAGAATGGTTTTATGTGACTGATCATTTTGCTGACAAAACAATTAACATTCAGAAAATGATACATTAAAGTAACGTGTGGACCTAGTAGGATTAACTTCTCTCTTTGATTTCGTTAGTTGTTCGTTTGCATGATTTATTTATATCTTTAGATTGTCTGGACAATTCCTCTTCATCTGGTTGTTTGAAAACATCTGAGTGACTGTCCACATATATGGGTAAAATGTGATTTTACTACCTAGAAACAAAGAAACGGTATATATCAAATGCTATGCTTTCTTCATTGTTTTTCTTCTTTTACTTGGGTTTGATGCACTTGGTTTCTTCATTGTTTTTCTTCTTTTACTTGGGTTTGATGCACTTGAGCCAAGGGTCTTTCGGAAACAGCCTCTCTACCTCCACGAGGTAGCTGTAAGGTCTGTGTACACTCTACCCTCCTAGACCCCACTTAGTGGGCTTTCACTGGGTATGATGTTGTATCCATATTTGGTGAAAAATTTGAAAATGCGAGAACTGGAGGAGACAGATCATCCATTGCTAAGATTTTAATATGCTTTTCATGGATGGTTCTTTCCTGAAGAATCATACAACCGCTTTTTAGGTACAAGAAGAAACCTTGACTTGCTGTTACTTTTCTTCTCACTGAGGTTTGCTGCCTCATTGAAAGTGAAGCAATGCTAAACCTTCTAAAAAGAAAAGAAATGAAAAATATGATGTACTTTTACTGCAGAGAAGTTGGTGCTACCTTTATCTAATAGGGTGTATTATTCTTTCTGGAGCATCATTTGTATGGTCAAGACAAGGAGTGTTCTTGGTAGTCTAAGTGACTGTTATCCATATCCTTTAAAATTTTGATCCTTATGGCTCCTGAGTAAATTGCTATTACAAACTTTCCTTTAACGAGTTCTGATAAAAGAGTAATTCTGACCGATATATGTGGTGGGGTTTTCTAAGTATTGAATGAAATGAACAACTATTGATATAACCATTAGTTTCTCTGCTCCTGTAGAAGAGGCGCCAGGATGCAGAGCGAGTTTTGAGGTCCAAGGAGTTTGGCTTGCGAGATTTTAAAAAGTCATATGTTGCAGAATCTAGCTCCACCGCTGTATCAACAGTAGATGAGCTTCATGTAGAGCTATCGGTTTGTTCCTCTTTTCGTCCACCCATATTTCACTTCCATTTCCGGGGCTTCAGTTTTAAATCGAATGTTTTCTTGATCTTTTAGAAGGCATTCCACTATAGTTATATTTTCTTGAAAACAATGTACAGAAAATCCGTGATGAGATACATGAAAGAGGAAATTCATTGGAAAAGCTTCAACTGAGGTTGAAAGAAGCAGACAAGAAAGCTAATGATGTCAAAATATCCTTTGAAAATTTGTGTGGTATGCATATTTTGCTTCTTTGTCAGGTTCGAGTACCTCCAGGTATATTTCCTACTATATATGTCCTTATCATAAATTCTGTTCCCTTCTGAAAATATAGAATCAGCAAAAGTGGAAATTGGTGCATTGGAGGAAGCAGAACGTGAGCTAATGATGATTGATAAAGATCTAAAAGATGCAGAATTGGTTCAGCTCTACTTTTAATTGACACTTCATATTTATTTCTTACCTGTGGTGATGTTTATCAAAATTTATGGTATGCAATTTAAACTCTTATTTCAGAAGAAGAATCACTATGAAGGTGTAATGAGTACGAAAGTTCTTTCCCAACTCAATGTAGCAGAAGCAGAGTATCAGGAACTTGAGCACAACCGTAGGGTATGAATGATTGCGCATATTCATATAAGTCTATGAGCACTAACTGGGATTGATTAAGATATTGTTTATTATTGTACTAACCAAAATAAATTTATTTATGATAATGTTCAACTAGTTAAATATTAGCCAGAAAAGCTTGATGAAGTGCTTAAACTCAAAGGGTCTTTAGTTAATTATTATATTATGTTGTATACTGATTGAGACTTTTGGCTTTCTTAGTCCGTTTTCCTATTGTAAATGCATTTTCATTTGTGAGTTTGTGATATTTTCAATGTTCTATCACTCAATTTTTGTTGTTGGGGGCTTATACTTTTGATTTTTCTACTAAAATAAAATCTAGCTACTATTAGGAAAAGCATTTATGGTTTCCAACAAATTACACCCTTCATTAAAAGTCAGTGGAAGTTATTCGTGCAATTGAAAGAAACATCATGTTTAGTTTCTCCTTTTGTTTTTAAGAACTTTTTTGAGAGTACAATGGTATTGCACATAGAACTACAAGCACTTGGTATTTTTTCTGAAATTATTCGTCTTATATTGTGAGTTTTATGAAATATTTTTAATTAAGATAGCTGTGCAATTAACAGGAAGTATACCTTTGGCCAGTTACTGTATTTAGAGAGTGATTATTAGAGATATAATTCAGTTACTGGTGAGCCTATATACTAACCATACGAAAACTATGACCACAAATGTTATTGGCTCTTACATAGTAGTATGATTAACTGCACACTGCCTTGTCCCCCCTCTTCATGGTCTACCTTATTGGTGGTATATGCTTCTCTCTCTCTCTCTCTCTGCTCTAAGTTTTCATTTCATGTCAGAGATAGCATCTTACATTACCTTGCTTTGACTATACCCCTGGCTGCAGGAGAGCTACAAAAAAGCTTCAATCATCTGTCCTGAAAGTGAAATTGAGACTGTAGGTGGCTGTGATGGAAGCACTCCGGAGCAATTAAGTGCCCATTTAACTAGGCTAAGTCAAAGACTTCAGCAAGAGAGTCGGAGGTAAGGATTTGATTTAGGTTTGATTGTTTATCTATTCAAACTCATTTATAAACTTCCATGCAGACATCCAGAGTCCATTGAGGATCTCCGCATGTTGTACAACAAAAAAGAACGCAAAATTTTAAGAAAGCAGCAAACCTACAAAGCATTTCGTGAGAAATTAGGTGTAAGTTACCTTCTTTATGGTTATAGTTCACTCTCGTCCATCTGGAAATTGTAAAAAATAATAATCCGGGCTCATAGAAAATGGTAATGAAGGAGTTCTTGTGATTACAGAGGATCAGCAAGTCCTCTGTAGTTGTGTTATAAGTGAAAAGTGAAAACTGATCTGTTTTTGCTTTGTCATCATGTTAAGAGTGCTTAGATGTTAAATTTTGTTCTGTGAATAAAAATATATTCTTCCCATTGATATGAACGACGTACTTCCTCACTGATGCTTGGTGCTTTATGCTAGTAAGGAAAGCTTTCCTGGAAACCGCTTTGCATTATTTGTATTGGTTTTGTGTTATTGGTACCACATATCTTTGCCTGAAGATGGTACAGAGAGATGTTAGGGGGCAATAAATCTTACCAAAGTTGTGTGATCTTCCTCAGAAGACAGCAATCTGCTTTAAAATCTCCAGTACTTTCTATCAAAATCAGAGATGATATAAGGAGAAACTTATTATAGAACTGGATAGTGTTAGAGTTTTCCACATCGGTTGAGGGCCTATAATGTACCAGTAATGTAAGAGAACATTATGGGATCATTTGGTTCATATACTAGTTATAGAGGAGTTTTATAATGCAGGGATTGCTTTAAACACTAATACCCATATACCTAATACCTGTATTTGCTATGCGCTCTTGTATCAAGTATAAGATGATAGTGATACCTAAATATTGGAGTGACAAGTATTATGTGGAGTTAGTTGAGGTGCATGCAAGCTGACCTGGACACCACGGTTAGATGATACCTAAATTTATCTACAAGAAGTATACTGGAATGAATGACAAATAATATCAAATTTGTACTGGGATTATTTTTCCTGATCCCTCTAACCAAAGGACTCTATAGATTGTTTTGATTTTCATACAGTTGAATGTTATCGTATAGCAGCTCGCAATCTATATATAACACGAACAATTGTCTGTAAACAGTAAGACAGACAATTGTTCGTGTTATATATAGATTGCGAGCTGCTATCTCCAAATACTTGGTATTTGATTACCTACTAAGTGATTGTTCAAGATAGACTAGTGAAAATTGTACATCTAATTTCTCAGATTCTGTACCCGTTCTGAGTTAATTGGAATGACTAGAAATGCTAGTTATCTTAAAATCATGAATCTTGACCTCCAACTTTGCTGAAGTTTCTGGCTCACAGCTGAGTTAGTGAGGCAATGCGTCCTTAAGCCATGCATTATAATTGTTAGTTTAATTGTTGCAATTCAGCCAATATTTATGACATTTGGGGAATTTGTGCTATATTAAGTCAGTCTTTTGTTCCTAATACTTTTTGGATTTCTTATTGTGTTTCTTCACTTTAATTTGAAACTCTTTTACCCATTTGCTTGGTGCCAATGTAATCCATCTTGGGTCTGTCCCTTTTGTTTTGTTAACGTTAACTAATATAAATCTTCCTTAACATATTGTCAGGCATGCCATAAAGCCCTCGAGCTACGATGGAGCAAATTCCAGAGAAATGCTACTCTTTTGAAGCGCCAGTTAACATGGCAGTATGATCTCTATCATTTACATATCCATATTATGTGGGTTCCTTCGTTCTTAGTATCTTCATATCCCAACTATCTTGATTGCCAATTTTGTATTAGATTTAACGGCCATTTGGGTAAGAAAGGAATCAGTGGGCACATCAAGGTTTGTTATGAAGAGAAGACTCTTTCAATAGAGGTGATTTGAACTAACATGACATGGTTCTGTTTGTCTAAGCTAGTAGTCCATTATTATTTATGTGAACTGATTCTTTAAATTCTGTTTCGCCCATCTATTTTTTTGTTTCTCTGAAATATTCCTCAGGTAAAAATGCCCCAAGATGCATCAAGCAGCAGTGTTCGTGACACACGAGGACTTTCAGGTTTTTTCTCATTCTTTACAAATACTTGGAAAGTGAATGCAAGAATCAATGGATGATGCCCTAGGGTGGAAAATTTGAATGTAAAATCCCTTTTGTCTCAAATTTATATAGATACACCACAATCAATCAACTAAGCCGTAATCCATAGCTAGTTGGGTTGGCACTGTGATCACAGGTGGTAATGGTGTGGGAAAGAAAAGTATTGTTTAACATCTTGAGAAAGATCAACTTTAGATCATTAAAATTGGGATGTGAGACTAGTTTGTTGCTGCAAGTACCAGAAGGGAAAAAATATTTTTCTGTCTAGACTGCATTGCAGATACGGTATGAATGAATGTGCACACATAGAGGATATAATGAGTGGTTGCAATAGATTCTTTGGTCACGACTCATGTCCTTACGTAAGCCTTATAAATCAGATGTCCTAATTCTCAACGGAAACTTAACTTTTGGCCAAGGGTTCAGTCACTTTCTGGGGAGGTGGGGGTGGGGGGGGGGGCAGGGCCCCGCATGTTAAAATCCTAATGGAGAGGGGCCTGGCCAATCCTTTCCCCTTTTCTTTCCACCTGAAGGTTGGAGGGAGGGAAATGTGCTTTTCCAATTCCCATTTCCCATTTCCCAAGGCTTATATATGTATTAGGGAAAAAGGACAAATATACCCCCGAATTATCGTAAATGGTATGTAGATACCTTCCGTCATACTTTTGGGACATTGGTGCCCTTGCCGTCCAAAAACTAGAGCATATATGCCCTTCACTTTAACGGAAGACTAAATAAGGACACGTGGCATAATCTTATCTGTCGATCCGATATTTAATAAATGTCGGGTTGGTGGATAATATGATAACACGTGTATGTCCGTTAGTATAAAGGGTATATATGCTCTAGTTTTTGTCCTTTTTCCCTATGTATTATGATGTTCCCATCTAAATTATATCTAATTTGCTTGTTAATTGCATGCTTTATTTGTACCTCTTCGGCGATTATCTTTGACAATGAATTCTTTCTCCTGAGAATATTATGGATGCCTTCTTTGAGCATCCTGGTAAATTTAACCTGATGTGAAACTTTGTTCTCATGTAAAATCAGGGGGAGAACGCTCTTTTTCAACTTTGTGTTTTGCACTTGCTCTTCATGAGATGACTGAAGCTCCATTTAGAGCAATGGATGAATTTGATGTATTTATGGTGAGTTTTACAACTTGGCTTTGTTTTCTTAACTTTCTTAAAGAATGCTTTATGCCTGTACAATTAAGCAAAATGTTTGATTTTATCCCATCTCGCATTGCAGCTATGTTTCTTCTTCTAACGTACATCTACTTACACAGTTTTTATACATTGTTGATTTCAACTTGAAAATAAAGGAATCTGAAATATACTTCCAATCATCATCATGCCGTTCTATCATTGTTGTTTACGTCACTTTTTAGATTTCTTCTAGTGTCTCCAAATAGATATCCAAATGACTTGGGGGTCGTTTGGTAGAGTGTATTAGCAAAAATAATGTACACATTAACTCTTTGTATTATTAATACCTTGTTTGATACACTTTTTCATGCTATGGATAACTAATGGCATTAGTTATACACTCTATTGTGTATAAGTTTTGTATTACTAATACCATGAATTTCTAGATATTAGTAATGCAAGGGGTTTTAATGCATGTATCAGCATGGTTAAAGACCCATTGCCCCTCAATTTTTTTTTACATCCACCATAATTGTGAAGGATATCTTTGTAAATAAATATTTTTATGCAATGCATGCTATTTTTAATACACCAAACCAAACAATGCATAAGAAATAAACTATGTATAATTAATGCAATCATTACTAATACACTTTATTTAGCATTATTCTTATACACTCTACCAAACGATCCCTTAGAGATTGCAATGCCCTTCAAGGGCAATTGTGGACTGTTTCCTCAAGCAGGTTGCCAAATTGGATCAGTCCTTCGTTGGTACTCTCCATGTTCAGTACAAAGCTATCATCAGTGTGATAAACCAGTTTTCCTCCTTCGCTCCCAGGCTCTAAGGGAACATAGAATTGAACATGACAATACAAGTTGGAGACTTGTGTATCATCTGATTTATGTCGTTGATTGATATATTAATTGCATCCCCAAGGAGGGAGGAAACAAATGAAGCCTAAGGCTTAAAGAGCTTGGTCAGAAGAAAATTCAGAATAATGACTTTGAAGGAACTCAAAAAGCTGAAGGATTTCACTCTTGAGTAGAGAATATATCTCAACTACTTGTTTGTAATGATCAGATGGCAGAGTAGCAAAACATTCATAACCATATAACCTTCTCAAAAAAAAAACATTCATAACCATATATCTGCTGAAAGCTAAGTCATCGCTAGAATTTGGTGTTCTGGTTATTTCTTTCTTTTATTGTCCTCTTTACCATGAAATTACTGACTATTCCTTCATTAACAAAAGGTAATAAGAAGCCTCTTCTCTGTTAGATAAATGAATGAAACCACCTAGCTGTATGTTTTGCTTTTCACAATTTGTCCACTATAACTGCCATCATCAGGGATCAGATTTCCGGATGAGATTATTATTTACATTATTCTGTAAATTTAAAGGTAGCTCAAATGGGTAATGCAGAAGCTGCAAAGAATTGTGGCACTTGAGGTGTTGTCTTTTAGACCATATCCTCGTAAGATTAGTGCCACCCCATGTATCTGGATGGATGGATCTTTTGATGCAAGCATGGTGTGGTAACTGTCGCAATCGGAGATTGGTTTACTCATCGGGTCCTAATCATGAATAAGAATTGAAATTTACTAATCTGTCAGGCATCTATAAATCCTTGTTCTGTTGATTACGTAGGGACAAGTTTAGTTGCACTAAATATCGTAGAGAAACAGTCAATTGGTTGCAATCTGTAACTTCCCATTAATGTACAGGATGCAGTTAGCAGAAAAATCAGCCTAGACGCTGTCGTGGATTTTGCATTGACACAAGGATCACAGTGGATATTTATTACCCCTCATGACATCAGGTAATCTGAAAATAAGAATAATAAGTTATATATCAATCTGAAAGCCTTGATTTGTTATTGCTACTTAAATTGATAGAAGGATTGATCATGCACTTACTAAACATACTAATGAGTCTGTCTCTGCTCAATTTTGCAATTTATCTTCCAAGTCTGTAAAGTCAGTTTCTACATTACTGACAAATCGCCCCCCAACATATTAAAATGCTTATTTTGCCATAGACTCATCCCTCTCCCTTTAAAAGATCCTTTTTCGTCGATAGCCAGAATAAAAGCTTTCATCTGGACTATTTGTGTCCTGTTTACAAAGGAAAAGGAAGAGAGTCAGGATAATGGCTGTTTTCATACACAAAAGTTGGATAGAATTTATCAATTACTGTTATATGGCAAGCATTTATTAGGAGGGGAAGTTACACATTTGGCTGCTCAGCCAAAACTATTTGTATCTGCCCGCTATTTATGTCAATTTCTTAATTCTATCTTTGCTTCGAAGTGGTTGCAATATTGATCCGTCAAACATTCTTTTGTATTCAGTATGGTGAAGCAGGATGAAAGAGTAAAGAAGCAGCAAATGGCGGCTCCTCGTTCCTGATTGCTTTTGTATTTTCTTTTTGTGAGATATGGTTATTTTTGGGGTTTTCAGGTTGGTATGATTATGAAAGAGGTTTTTGGTAGGGGTGTACATAGCGGGTTTGTTTGGGTTTTTCAAATAACAAATCAAATTATTTGTGTCAGATTTATAAATTTATAAATCAAATCAAACCAATAAAACTTGGGTTTTTTGGATTTTTTTTGGTAAAGTATTCATATAAGCATATAATTTACTTGTACTTCAAATATTTTTTTAGTCCTATCAAAATATAACTATCTAAAATGTTTCTTAAGAAAATAACACAAAATATGATATGATTAATGACACAAAAATATCCAACAAAAAAAATAATGAAATCGCGTAAATTAAATATTGCAAATTAACAAGTCATAATGAAAATGATCATAATTTAAATGTACTAAATTATGCTAAAATAAGTTTAATAAGTATTAATTACATGATTAAATATTAAAGGAAATTAAAATTAGATTATGTATTTTAATTGTTTAAACCAATGTAACAAATATTCAAATATTAATGTCATTCTTAGTGTTGAATTGATTTTTTTTTTTTGCATAAGTATTAATTTGATTTTGATTTAAGCTTTATTATAATTATTAACATATGTAGACTATAATTTTTATTGAATTATTCAGAATTTTAAGTTTCAAATTTGAAATAATATATTAAAAAATAAAAACTATGAAAAAGTATTAAGAAATATTTAAAAATTATAACTTTACCATTCTCAAAAAAAAAAAAAAATTTAAAAATTATATCAAAGTAAATATTTTTATGTATAAAATAAAATTTTAAAATTATATATATAATGTTGGGTTGGATTTTTTTAGTTAAAATCAAGAGCAACTTACAAAAATGACTATAGTTTAAGGGTTATTAAATTGAAATAGCCATAAATTGTGATATTTACATAAAATGGCTATACTTTCTAACTTAATATAGCCGTATTCTATGCCTGCCCATTTTTTTTTGTTAAATACATTAATATATTTAAAATTATAAAGCACTAAATAAGGTAAAATTTCTTATTTATAATTGACAGACCTTTAACTAATCCCTTTAAATTCTCAATTTTCCATTAATCAATTAACAAGTCATAATTACCAATTAACAGTGATTGCTTTAATTCTTTTCAGTTTTTTTTTTTTAAATTGCTCCATTTTTCATTGATCTTATTCATATATCGAAATAGTTGAATTCAATGGCAAACCTAACAATATTGATCAGACATGCTGGAAAATGAAACGATGAAAATTGCTATATAGAATATAGTATTGATGGAATCGTATTGAAAGAATATACTTCGTATTCTGATTTGATTGAATTAATTTCGGGCCAATTGAACATTGATCTGACTACAACGTGTATCACCATCAAATACAGAGTCAAAGGTAATGATACTCCTGTGAAAATATGCAACGATATGGGAGTACGGGTATATGTTCAGTCGAATCCAAGTGACAACTACATATGAAAATCCAAAACAAGTGGCAATGACTCTTAATGCACTATAGTCTATAGGTCTCCAATTGTATATGTAAATATCCAAGTACATATAAATTGTTCAGTATAAAAGATTTGAAAAGTATAAATCTCAATTTCTTTTTTCTAGTCACATTAGTACACTACAAAGTATACAAGTATATATGTATTCAATTTTATTAATATTCATATGAATGCAATAATATACTAACATAGATTGAAATACAAATAATCAAATGCAAAGTATTAATGTATCATGTACATCCGATTAATGTGGCAAAGTGAAACTAATAATCAATTGACAGTGAAACCTATTCACTAGAAGTATCCAATTGTATATGTAATTATCCAAGTATATATGTATTGTTTCGTTCAAAAGCTTGACAAGTATAACTTGTATCTAATTGTATTTCAATGTCTTGTATTGTTCACATTACTACAATAGAAGTATCAATAATTAATTATATGTATTCTACTCTACAAACATTCATATGGATGGAATGACTGACTAACATAGAAATGTAAGTATTGATGAAAGAATAAAAATACATACATAGATACATGTGTATCCAACTATCTATGTATATTAGTATTCTACTATATACAAAATTGACATTTTCACAATCATACTATCTCTTTTTGCTCATGTTCTTTCGATACTCATTTTTTTACAACTATATACATACAAATTGAATTGTTTAACTATTTCAATACAAGATGAAGATACATAAAAAAAATGACAAGTATAACTCTCTCTATTTGTATTTCAATTTCTTATATTGTTCACATTAACACAATAGAAGTATCCAAAATTGTATGCATTCTACTCTACAAATTATCAATATGAATGCTATGTTTGACTAACACAGAAATGTAAAGTATTGATGAAAGTATAACAATACAAATATACATATGTATCGAACTATGTATACAAGTATTCTACTGTATACAAAATTGACAATCACACAAACTCCTCAACAATTTTTTTTTCCAACTATATACATACAAATTCAACTTGTTAAACTATTTCAATACTAGATGACAACACATAATGACAATTTCACATAATGAAAGTGTGTGTATATATATATATATAATATATATATATATATATATATTTTTTTTTTTTTTTTTTACTATATAGAAGCATGATGACGATCGGACGACCACCGCAGTAAAAATTGTACAAGAAGCTATTTCAGTTGCACTTTAAAGTGTTGTGCACGTGTCAATTGAAATCTGATTGGGGGCTCCAAGTGGGTACCACAGACCAGCATAGGTAATTCTAGAATTATCTTCCCACTATCTTTATTCTAGAAATTGCCTAAAATTATCTTTCTCACACTATATTCATTCTAGAAATTACTCTCTCACTTATCTTCGTCTCTACATGTATGCTCCTTCTATTTATTGCCCATATCTTTTTGTTTATTTTTTTCTTTGTCTTCTCTACAATTCTTGTAATGAGAACTTTTAAGTGAATTATTACAAATTTCAAAAAGAAAACTCGAGAATGAAAATCAAAGAGAGAAAAGGAAATTCACACAAATTTTTTCTTAGTCAACTATACAAATTATGACGACCAGGGGCACTTTTGTCATTTTACCAAAATTATCAGCTTAAAACAATTGTACTTTCTGCTGCAAAATTATTGAATTTCCCAAATACCCAACAAGTTGCTATTATTATATGGCCAATGTACTTTCTATCATGAAAAACATAAAAAATATCATAAGTAGCCGTACTATCTAAAAATGGTGGGACCCATTTATTAAATCAATTTACATTTCATTAACACCTTTTACTTTTTGCACTCAAATAAATATAAAAAAAACAACATGATTTAAAATGTATTAAAAAATAAAAATATTTACATAAAAATAAAAATTAATAAATAAAATGGATAGATAAATTAAATGAAATTAAAGTAAACTAAGAAACTAACTAAATTTTTAAATAAATAGTTTTAAAATTTTGCGAATCAAATATTAAAGAGAAATAATAAGTATTTTTCGTGTTCAATTTACGTACATTAATGATAAGAATATTTTGATAATAGAATATTTTAAATTTTAAGATTAATCAGATTGTTTACTTTATTTACTTAATATTGCTATTCTTTTGTTTGAAATAAGAAGTTAAGAATCGGAACACATGAAAAATCAATACATTAATTAGAGAAGTAAAATAAATTTAAGTAGATTAATATTTAGAAAGAGATGACAAAAATAGCAAATGATTAATAGTAATTTTAAAAATTATGAATAAATTTTGGAATAAGATAAAATATCTGGATGAGGAAATCAATACGATATGTAATGATCTATGTATTAAAATATCATGCTAATTTAGCATTTAATTCTAAATAGATTTTTTTAAAACAGAGAAAATGCATTTATGTTTTCAGATTGTTTGAAATTTTTTCACTAAACTGATAAAAATAACAAAAATACTTGTTCCTATAAGTTATTGTGCATGAAAAAAGAGAACCAAAAACACATTTGTATCATGCTAAAAAAATTATGTTCATTAAGACAAATTATGCATATATAGAACTTCATGTAATAGTGAAACATGCTTCTTAGTTCTAATTTTTATGTATGAGTGATAAATAAAAAATATTAATCTCTCTGTTTCAATGTGTTTGTTCTATATTGACTTGGCATGAAGTTTAAGAAATTAAGGAAGATTTTTGAATCTTGTGATTTTAAATTTTAAATATGTGAAATATAGTAAATGTCTTTTAATCTTGTGATCTTAAATATGTTATGTGGAGTTGGAACTAAGAAAAGAAAAGGGACATTACTTTTTAATAGATTATAAAGAAAAATTCGACAGATTAATTGAAATGAATAGGATAGATTTCAAGATGATAATACATAATGATTCATGATTTTTATATAAGATATAATCCAATCTAACAGACAAATTAACTCTGAATCCTACTAAATTTGTGTCTTATAGTATAAATAAATAAATTGAATATTATACTTCAGAGTTTTACAACTTAAAAAATGAATCTACCCATCGCTAATATCAATTATACTTTAAAATATTATTGGGTTAATTTAATTTAATATTTTTATTCAGTATTCGATATTTATATTGGAGTTGCCCATTCGGATATAGAGCTCTCTATTAAGAATTTTTTTCATATCCAAAACTCAAAATTAAGATATTTAATTAAGGAAGGAGAAACACCATTCAATGCACTATATTCTTTGATGGTTATTTTTTGATATTTTTTTTTTTTTTTTTTTTTTTTTTTTTTTTGATTTTTTTTATATTTTTTTACCTAGGATCAATATTAATTAATGTTGATCAGAATGCTATAGAAATACCTTTTAATATTTTGGAAAAATTACTAAGTGAAGGCCTTTTATTTAATAAACCATTTTAAGTATACTTTAATTTATTACCATTTTTGTCAACTTTTAGCAATAGTTACTTAAAACAATTTTAAAACAAAATTTTAAACTAAAGCAAGAAAAGTGTTGCCCATTCGCTCATATCCTCTTTCTCTTTTCTTTCTACTCTTCTGTCCGAAAATTTTAGGGTTTTGTTGTTCTTTCTTCCCCA
>NW_026020221.1:5981451-6129056 GCF_900185275.1 Solanum verrucosum | reverse complement strand
CTTATTTATAATTGACAGACCTTTAACTAATCCCTTTAAATTCTCAATTTTCCATTAATCAATTAACAAGTCATAATTACCAATTAACAGTGATTGCTTTAATTCTTTTCATTTTTTTTTTTAAATTGCTCCATTTTTCATTGCTCTTATTCATGAATCGAAAATAGTTGAATTCAATGGCAACCTAACAATATTGATCAGACATGCTGGAAAATGAAACGATGAAAATTGCTATATAGAATATAGTATTGATGGAATCGTATTGAAAGAATATACTTCGTATTCTGATTTGATTGAATTAATTTCGGGCCAATTGAACATTGATCTGACTACAACGTGTATCACCATCAAATACAGTGTCAAAGGTAATGATACTCCTGTGAAAATATGCAACGATATGGGAGTACGGGTATATGTTCAGTCGAATCCAAGTGACAACTACATATGAAAATCCAAAACAAGTGGCAATGACTCTTAATGCACTATAGTCTATAGGTCTCCAATTGTATATGTAAATATCCAAGTACATATAAATTGTTCAGTATAAAAGATTTGAAAAGTATAAATCTCAATTTCTTTTTCTAGTCACATTAGTACACTACAAAGTATACAAGTATATATGTATTCAATTTTATTAATATTCATATGAATGCAATAATATACTAACATAGATTGAAATACAAATAATCAAATGCAAAGTATTAATGTATCATGTACATCCGATTAATGTGGCAAAGTGAAACTAATAATCAATTGACAGTGAAACCTATTCACTAGAAGTATCCAATTGTATATGTAATTATCCAAGTATATATGTATTGTTTCGTTCAAAAGCTTGACAAGTATAACTTGTATCTAATTGTATTTCAATGTCTTGTATTGTTCACATTACTACAATAGAAGTATCAATAATTAATTATATGTATTCTACTCTACAAACATTCATATGGATGGAATGACTGACTAACATAGAAATGTAAGTATTGATGAAAGAATAAAAATACATACATAGATACATGTGTATCCAACTATCTATGTATATTAGTATTCTACTATATACAAAATTGACATTTTCACAATCATTCTATCTCTTTTTGCTCATGTTCTTTCGATACTCATTTTTTTACAACTATATACATACAAATTGAATTGTTTAACTATTTCAATACAAGATGAAGATACATAAAAAAAATGACAAGTATAACTCTCTCTATTTGTATTTCAATTTCTTATATTGTTCACATTAACACAATAGAAGTATCCAAAATTGTATGCATTCTACTCTACAAATTATCAATATGAATGCTATGTTTGACTAACACAGAAATGTAAAGTATTGATGAAAGTATAACAATACAAATATACATATGTATCGAACTATGTATACAAGTATTCTACTGTATACAAAATTGACAATCACACAACTCCTCAACAATTTTTTTTTCCAACTATATACATACAAATTCAACTTGTTAAACTATTTCAATACTAGATGACAACACATAATGACAATTTCACATAATGAAAGTGTGTGTATATATATATATATATATATATATATATATATATTTTTTTTTTTTTTTACTATATAGAAGCATGATGACGATCGGACGACCACCGCAGTAAAAATTGTACAAGAAGCTATTTCAGTTGCACTTTAAAGTGTTGTGCACGTGTCAATTGAAATCTGATTGGGGGCTCCAAGTGGGTACCACAGACCAGCATAGGTAATTCTAGAATTATCTTCCCACTATCTTTATTCTAGAAATTGCCTAAAATTATCTTTCTCACACATATTCATTCTAGAAATTACTCTCTCACTTATCTTCGTCTCTACATGTATGCTCCTTCTATTTTATTGCCCATATCTTTTGTTTATTTTTTTCTTTGTCTTCTCTACAATTCTTGTAATGAGAACTTTTAAGTGAATTATTACAAATTTCAAAAAAGAAAACTCGAGAATGAAAATCAAAGAGAGAAAAGGAAATTCACACAAATTTTTTCTTAGTCAACTATACAAATTATGACGACCAGGGGCACTTTTGTCATTTTACCAAAATTATCAGCTTAAAACAATTGTACTTTCTGCTGCAAAATTATTGAATTTCCCAAATACCCAATCAAGTTGCTATTATTATAATGGCCACATGTACTTTCTATCATGAAAAACATAAAAAATATCATAAGTAGCCGTACTATCTAAAAATGGTGGGACCCATTTATTAAATCAATTTACATTTCATTAACACCTTTACTTTTTGCACTCAAATAAATATAAAAAGAAACAAACATGATTTAAAATGTATTAAAAAATAAAAATATTTTAATTAGGGAGTATAAAAATAAAAATTAATAAATAAAATGGATAGATAAATTAAATGAAATTAAAGTAAACTAAGAAACTAACTAAATTTTTAAATAAATGTTTTAAAATTTTGCGAATCAAATATTAAAGAGAAATAAATAAGTATTTTTCGTGTTCAATTTACGTACATTAATGATAAGAATATTTTGATAATAGAATATTTTAAATTTTAAGATTAATCAGATTGTTTACTTTATTTACTTAATATTGCTATTCTTTTGTTTGAAATAAGAAGTTAAGAATCAGAACACATGAAAAATCAATACATTAATTAGAGAAGTAAAATAAATTTAAGTAGATTAATATTTAGAAAGAGATGACAAAAATAGAAATGATTAATAGTAATTTTAAAAATTATGAATAAATTTTGGATAAGATAAAATAACTGGATGAGGAAATCAATACGATATGTAATGATCTATGTATTAAAATATCATGCTAATTTAGCATTTAATTCTAAATAGATTTTTTTAAAACAAAGAAAATGCATTTATGTTTTCAGATTGTTTGAAATTTTTTCACTAAACTGATAAAAATAACAAAAATACTTGTTCCTATAAGTTATTGTGCATGAAAAAAGAGAACCAAAAACACATTTATATCATGCTAAAAAAATTATGTTCATTAAGACAAATTATGCATATATAGAACTTCATGTAATAGTGAAACATGCTTCTTAGTTCTAATTTTTATGTATGAGTGATAAATAAAAAATATTAATCTCTCTGTTTCAATGTGTTTGTTCTATATTGACTTGGCAAAGTTTAAGAAATTAAGGAAGATTTTTAATCTTGTGATTTTAAATTTTAAATATGTGAAATATAGTAAATGTCTTTTAATCTTGTGATCTTAAATATGTTATGTGGAGTTGGAACTAAAAAAGAAAAGGGACATTACTTTTTAATAGATTATAAAGAAAAATTCGACAGATTAATTGAAATGAATAGGATAGATTTCAAGATGATAATACATAATGATTCATGATTTTTATATAAGATATAATCCAATCTAATAGACAAATTAACTCTGAATCCTACTAAATTTGTGTCTTATAGTAACAAATAAATAAATTGAATATTATACTTCAGAGTTTTACAACTTAAAAAATGAATCTACCCATCGCTAATATCAATTATACTTTAAAATATTATTGGGTTAATTTAATTTAATATTTTTTATTCAGTATTCGATATTTATATTGGAGTTGCCCATTCGGATATAGAGCTCTCTATTAAGAATTTTTTTCATATCCAAAACTCAAAATTAAGATATTTAATTAAGGAAGGAGAAACAGCATTCAATGCACTATATTCTTTGATGGTTATTTTTGATATTTTTTAATACTAAATTTTTACTAGGATCAATATTAATTAATGTTGATCAGAATGCTATAGAAATACCTTTTAATATTGGAAAAATTACATAAGTGAAGGCCTTTTATTTAATAATTACCATTTTTAAGTATACTTTAATTTATTACCATTTTTGTCAACTTTTAGCAATAGTTACTTAAAACAATTTTAAAACAAAATTTTAAACTAAAGCAAGAAAAGTGTTGCCCATTCGCTCATATCCTCTTTCTCTTTTTTTCTACTCTTCTGTCCGAAAATTTTAGGGTTTTGTTGTTCTTTCTTCCCCATCTTTCAGCACAAAATTCTAATGGAAGAAGAAGGAGGAGCACGAAAATCACCTAGAAGAAGTCCGCGGATACTTAGTGATGTTGGTACTTCGAATCAGAAAGTTTATAGAAGGAGTCGAATGAGGGGTCAAGTTTCATCTCCTACTGATGAAGTTAATGACTGTCCCAATTTTAGTTTGGGAATCTCACAAGAATCGGGTGAGCAAACAAGGGTGAGCAGAACAAGGAGGAGCAGAACAAGAAGCAAACAAAGGTAAAAAACGAGTTAAAGAGGTGAACAATGTGAAGAAATCGAAAAAAAGATGCGTTGATTTAGCATCTACGTCGAAGAAAATCGTGGACTGTGATGACGATTTTGATGATTTACCTCCTCAAGTTCAGTCAAAAAAATTGAAAAATAAAGATGGGTTGGAGAAGAAGAAGCCAGTGAATGATACAAAAACTCGAAATCGATTGCCTCAAAATGTCATTCTACCAGAGAGTAGATATGGTATGTGATAGTATTTTTCCTAGTTAGTTGTTGTTTTAGGAATGATTGTATACTGATTACTGCCTTGATTTTGAGATCTAGTATGTGGAATTCACCTTTAATTCAACTTTAGTATGTAGTAATACAATTTGTTTTAAACACTCAAATATGAATGTGAGATATCAAGTTAGGATGCATAGTGTTGCAGTGCTAGCTATTAGTAGCTTTATATCTCAGGTTTAAGGGATTGTCATCTGAAGAAATGGCAGGAAGTGAATAGAGCAGGTTTTGCATTTGTTTGATTAAAAGGGTCACCTAAATAAAGGGGAGGGATAAATAGGATTCTCAGTGCTGACCCTAACTAGTTTGGGATTTAGTGTCCTAGTGTCTTGAATACTCTTCCAATGAAGAGCAGTGCTATAGCAGGAAGCTAGCAGTCACTTTGAATTTGACATTTATGTTTTACTTAATTGCAAAATATCTCCTCTTTGTCCATTGTTTTGTCTAGAATTAGTGAAGTTTGTCAAATAGCTGGTAACACTTGTTCGTGTGAAAAGATGTGTAAATGAGAGGACACATCATATATTTTGGAGTAACATTGTTTCATGTTCTATCTGATCTTTTCTCCCGCACTCGAATGTTTTGTTCCAATGGATAAAGTGGAAATGTAGGTTTAAATTGCTTTGGAAGTTGGTTTTTCGATATAAAATAGAGCTTTAAGTGTATGACAACTAGATCATTGTTTAGGCTGCTTGTGTTGAAGTTGATAAGTTCTGGGTTTGGATTTTGGAACCAGAAGTGGTCATCGGTGTAATTCATCTTTAATTCAACTGATTACTACCTTGCTTTGATACATAGTATGTGAAATTCATCTTTAATTCAACTTTAGTATGTAGTAACACATTTTTAATTCATGTTTAATACATATGCAGGATCGTAAATTCTGGAAACATCCGGATGTTGTGTATATTTCGAGTAGGTGGTCATCTTACACTAATCATAGTGTCATCGACCAAATCAAACTATCTTTATCTGATAAACAACTTGAGTTGTTCAGGAATACATGTTTTGGTTACTTTCTTGACCTTCCAAAAGCGAGCACACAACTACAAGTTATTCATTGCCTTATAAATAGAGAGTTAAAACACACACCGGATGATGTGTTTGCTATTGAAATAAATAACAAAAAGTTGTTTTTTGGTCTTAGAGAATTTGGAATAGTTACCGGCTTAAATTGTGTTAGTGATGGCTCTCCTATCACTGTTCCTGATTCTAAATGTAGTTTGTTGAGTAGTTATTTTCCGAAAAAAATCACTGTTGCAAAGAGTCATCTACGTGCGTTGTTTCTAGCTAAAAAATTCCTAGATGATGACTCAGCTGTTTCATTGGCTGTTCTCTTCTTCATTAATGATTTTTTATTTTCATATGAGGACAACGAATACCAAATTACTAATAGAGATTTTTACCTTGTGGAAAGTGGACAATTCATTCATATCCATGGGGTTTAGATGTCTACAAAAAGTTGTCTGATTCTGTGAGACATGAGCTTAAGTCAACCCATAAATACTATAGATTGGGTGGCTTGCCTCTTGCTCTTCAAATTTGGATTTTTGAGTGTTGTTCAAAAGTTGATGAAGATATAGCCATTCGGGTTGCTAACTCAAATCCAAGAATCTTGAATTGGAAGACAATTGCCGAAAGTCCATGGCAAAAATATATTGAGAAATGTCTCTTCATGCCTACAAAAAATAAGGTATTTGTACAAAGTTAATACATTTTATGACATTGTTTAATTCTACTCAAGTTACTATATCTATTTTTATTTTGTTTATTTGGTTTTTCAGTTTGAGAACATAGTGGCTAGTGAAGATGAAGTATCTAAATGCAGGCTTCCAGAACCTCGTGATTACAATGCTGAAATTTTGAAATTGGAGCCTAAAGGATCAAGTCATGGTCTAGACATGTTGACCAATGAAGTTATTGAATTGAGAAAAGAACTTGTAAAGGTATATACAAACTTGACTTTAGGCTTTTTTTTTCCAGAACTTTTATATTTTTAATTTTTGTGTTATGGTTTAATATCTACTAGGTGAATGAAAATAACAAAGCACTTGAAGAGAAGATTGATTTAGGATTTAATGAAATCAAAGAATTTGTGGTGAATTCTAACAAACAATTATTGGAGGATATTTCTTTGTTGTTTGCTAAGAATGGTGGCAGCAGCTCTGTTATCAGAGAAGTCAGGGAACCATCTAAGAAGCAGGCTGGCGAGACGTTTTCGGGTGGATTAGATTTCAATGGAGGTTTCTTTATATTTTCAATACATTTCTGTTATAGTCATAATATACTTTTAATATGTGTTTCTTATAATATGTGTTAATTACATATACATCATTCTCTCCCTATGTTAATGCATCTGTAAATGAATCAAGAGGTCACGATGCTCATGTTATGAGATCAAATCAGAATGAAGAATCTCAAGTGCTTAAAGCTTCAGTTAGATTTGCTGACGTTGAAAATTTTGAAAGAGTATCAAGTAAAATAGGTAATGAAGGGTTTTATACAAATATATTACATATTTCATATATGTTAATTCAACTATCTTATTTTAAATATTTTTGTTATGTACAGAGGAAGATGTTGCAGGAATTGCTATTGAAAAAGTTTTGTCAGAGGTTGTTGCTGATATAAATGGTATTAATTTTCTTCACTTCAAATAAACTTCTTTTCATTTTATTTTAATAACGTTATTAAAATATTTACTTTGCTTACAGTCCAAGAGGTTGCTGATGTGAATACAGTTGGGGCGCAACCTTATGGTAATGTAGTCAACAAAGCCAACATAAATAAGTGTTGCATCTGTTGACTGTAAATTAATCAATATGTCTATTGTATGCAGATGCAACAGAGGATTGTCAAAAACCTTTGCATACTCTTGATGATTTTATTTTTCTTGATGAAGATCTTTCTCAGATCAATAAGACCGAAGAATCTTATCTAAAGAAAAGAGCCCCTGTTGATCAAAACAAAAAGAAAGTGACACCGAAGAAACGTGGCAGAAAGAAAAATCCAGGAAAGTTAATAACATCTCCCTACACACAACATTTCGAATCTGGAGGAACTTTATGTGTAACACGTCAGTTTTTTGAGACAAAACATCATTTTTCATATGCAACTGGAGGAGATAATGAATCAGATTTGATCGATTCATTCATTAAGTGGCTTTATATGGGTATAACGAAGAGGTAATTCATTTTGAAGTTTGCTGGTTAATTTGTTACTGTTGAATAACTTACATAATTCATAATAGATACAAGTTTAATTCAATCTATAGAACTCTCTCGTTACCTCTAATTCACAATAAATACAAGTTTCTTAATTCACTCTTCTTTAGTTTCCTTAGTTACCTCTTTTTTATTTGTTGCTGTCCCGTTTCTGAGTATTTATGTTGTAATTTTTTTATGTTTTGATAGGGGAAAGAAACCTTAAACAGATGCTCTTAATGTTATCAGTCCAACATTTGAATTAAGTATTTGTAATGTAGCAGAAAGACACTGGTTTTTCAAATTGGCACATTCTGGACAAGAATGGTGTGATGAGGTTAGTTGTATAAAGTTTAATTGGACGTCAATATTTGTTATTCATAACGCTTGCCATTCTAGGAGTCATACTACCTCTGCTGTTGAATTTCCTGAATGATTTGTCTAGTGAGCACCTTTGTGTTCTTTGGGTTGAAAAATTCTGTAATTTCTCTCCTGCCATATGAAGTAGATTATTGCTACTGCTTGTGTCATTTTATACACTTAAGTTTCTATTGATTTACTTGTCGCATGCATTGTAGCCCACTCCAGCTATTCAGTGTATCCTGTGCTAGCTGTTCCTATTGATGGATAACTAGTTCAATAATTTATTCCAAATCACATTAGACTGAATAGGTGCTGATGTGTTTCAGATTCTGTATAATATTTGTGACCAGAATGCTTGGATAGAGGTTAGAACACATTACACCAATTGTAGTCTCCTTGTGTAAGATAACGTCTTACTATCCACGTGTTTATCTTTCCCAACATTTTATATATAAGTGGTTGACACTTACTAACTGACAACTTCTTGGAGACTAATTGAATATTGTGAGAATTTTGTGAATCTTGTGTGTTGCAATATTACTTACTGAGTTTCTTGAGGTTAATTGAATATTTGTTTCTTGAGACTATTTCTTTTTTACAGTTCAATTCTAATTTTTTGCAGCATATTGATGTCATTTTCTATTATCTAAGAAAGAAAGGAAAATATGAAGTCAACAGTAATGTTCGATTTACGACTACTGATTGTGTGTTCAAGACGAAAATTACTACTTCTTTCTTTCAACTTTGTGATGCTCATGAGAATAAGAAGAACTATAAAGTAAAAGATTCTGATGATATTGCCCGGTATATATGTGGACATCGTTTGTTGGCAAGCACTTCGTGGGATAAAGTGGATTATATTCTTTTTCCTCTAAACATTAAAGAGGGTTGTCATTGGATTCTTGTCGTGTTTGATATTGTGCAAAGGTCTTTGGAGGTATATGATTCATTTCCGGCAAGGGGTGGGGTGAATTTTGAGGTTAAAAATATTGTTGAGATGCTTTCAATTGTTTTACCATATTACCTGAGTGTGGTCAAGTTCTATGATAAGCGTCCTGAATTGAAGGCAACACCGAAATACAGTGGGATAGATGAGTTCGAGAAAATTGAGTTTCACTTCATAACTAAAGGTGTTCCCAAACAACAAGATGACTCGCTGTAAGTATTATCAAATAGGTATTCTTTTTTGTATTAAGTAGATATTTTGATAATAATTTTATATTGAATTTTTTAGGGACTGTGGAGTTTTCGTTGCTGCATTTGCGGAGTTTGTAAGTAATGGCCAACATATTCTAAATCAACAAGTAAAGGCAGACATTCTCCGAAAGAGATTTGGAGCTATATTATGGGAATATGTAAGAAGGAAGCAAGCGAGTGACCTTCAAAGTGAAGACGAAAGACCAAAAAGATAAAGAAATATAGTTATATTAGTTAGTATGACTGTGAAAACTATATGGTGTAAAAACAGTTTGTAGTTAGTATGGCTATGAAAAACTATATTGGTCTATTCTTCACTTTCTGATTGCTTAGCTTTTATTGAACAAATATGTGCTGGCATGCAATGGTACTTGCTTGCACGAAAGATGTTTCTTTTTTTCGTATTTGGGTATTTGCGAATCTCGTAATTAGGTGTAGATTGTACCAATTCGTATTTGGGTGTTTCAACAGAGATTCAACAGCAATAAGGAAACTAAGCATTGAGGTAAACAATAGTTAAGGTGTATTACAATGTATTAAAGTTGAATTAAGAAAAAAATTGAAACAAATAACTAAGGAAACGACGAGAGAGTGTTTTATAGATTGAATTAAACTTGAATCTATTATGAATTAACCAAGAAAGTGAATTAAGAAAGAATTTAAACAAGTCGCCAAATCATAACAAATCAACCAACAAACTGCAAAAATGAATTAAACTTGTATTAAAAGTGTATTACAATGTATTAAACTTGAATTAGAAGAGTGAATGAAGAAAAAAATTGAAACAAATAACTAAGGAAACGACGAGAGAGTGTTCTATAGATTGAATTAAACTTGAATCTATTATGAATTAACCAAGAAAATCATGGTAAAACAAATTTTATTTCTTATTCTTATTCTTGATCATAAGGCCTAACATTTTTGCAAGTCTTCCTGTTGTGATTTTGTTGTCCACAGTTGCTGCATGTAATTTTCGCCTTCTTGAATCCATCTTCTCTGAGTTGTGTATGTCTTTTATTTTTTGGTCTTCCCGGAGGTCTCTTTCCATGAGGTGGAAGTACAACCTCTTCAAGAACATGTGTTGGTGTGTTCCATGTGCTTTCATCTGGCAGGGGATCCATTTGAAACTGATATGTCAGCAATAAATTTTTTCTTGTATAGTAATCAGAGCAATATTTCTCATAACAAGTGTGCTTTATTGTTAAAACAGCTAAAGCATGTGGACATGGCAACTCATCCAATTGAAATCTCCCACATGTGCATGTACGTTGGTGAAGACAAACTGTGAATTGTGTAATACCATCAAGTACCGTATACACATATTTATTTGTCTCTATAACCTATGAAAAGAAAAAAATATAATCAAGAGAGATGTTAGATATGAATCAGAAGAAAAAATATTAGCAAAAATAATTTACAGATCAAGCATACCCTTAATTTCTCTGATGCAGTTTTATTGCGCCGCAATATATTTTCATACTTTTTCCCAAGGTGAAAACCTGAAAATGTCGCCTTTGATCTGTTATTGTTATTCCATTTCTGGACAAGCTGTCTCATGAATTCCAAGAGGTGTAAGACTGTAAGAACTTTGGCATGTCTTGTTCTTGAATTGACTGATTCTGCTATATTTGACGTCATCATCCAAGTTCTGTTTACTTCAGCATGCACACGCGACCATTTGTTGTATCCAATGTTCATCAAGTAATCTTTGATCCTCTTATCTATTTTCTCAACTATTGTCATACATTGATTAAATTCTGTCATGGTGTATGTTTTTGCCATAGAGTAGAACAACTCAGTTACCCTTTGCTGACTTTTTCTGAAGTTTTTCATTATGTTTTGCAGTAAGTGCCACATACACGCAAAATGAGGTACTTCATCATAGACTCTCGAAGCTGCCTTAATAATGCTTGCATGCCTATCGGAAACGATACACATCTCTAATCTTTGACCGAATGCATCTCTGAATTGCTCAAAAAACCACCTCCAAGATGCATCATTCTCTGAATCAACAATGGCATAAGCAAGTGGCAGTATACTCCCTGCACCATGTACAATTTGTTTAATACAATTTTAATACATTTTTACTGCAATTATAATTCATTTTTAATTCATAGTTCAGAAATTCAATATAGAAAATACTAGTATCATATTCGAAAGTCTCACCTGCTGCATCTAAGGTATTAGCGGTTAGTAGTGTCCCTTTGTATGCTCCTTTTAAGAAAGTTCCATCAACAACTACAATTGGTCTACAATATTCCCATCCTTTTATCGAGGTGAACAAAGCTACAAACGCATATAGAAAATGGTCATCCTCTGATTTGTGCAATCTTATATGGGAACCAGGGTAAGTTGCCTCTAGTATGTGAAAGTAGCTTGGCAACTTTGCATATGATTGAATTGGATCACCCCGGACTAATTCAAGAGCTGCTTCTTTAGCTCTCCATGCTTGCATATATGTGAGTCGCACACCATATTCAGCTAACATGTCACGTTGTATATCTTTTGGTGTGTAAATAACATATGGTTCAACACATTTACTGACAATAATACTCCCAACAACACTCTTAGTTGCTTGCCTTTCCGATAATGAATTATGTAGCAACAAACATGTGTGTTCACTTTCAAATTCTCTAATCTTGAACATTTGAGATTTGTTCAAGCTTGAAGCTTGTAAACTCCAACTACAGTTTTCACCTAAGCACTGTATCGAATAGCTGTTGAAAAAAAATTAATATACAATCAATAATTTAAAGTGACTTGAATTTAGGTCTTACCTGATTGAGCTTGATCTTGTTGTCTTGAATTGAAAATGCTTAAGAATGGAATGTCTTTTTAGTGCACTGGTGAGGACATATTTATTCTTATACACTTGATCTTTCTCAAATAAAGAGTGATTGGGATTAACAATGATGCCTGGTGCTAATTCTTCTAGCTCATCAACTTCCTCACATGATCCAAAGCCAATTAACCCTATTGCCTCACCCAATACCATTAAATGTATTAGAGAAGTATGAATTGTGTATAACCCTCATATCTTCTGAAGTGTCTAAACATAATAGTGGAATGAGTGTAGAATTAGTCTCCAAGTTGACTGGTTCAGTTGTTGTGACACACAAAGGGTATTTTGCCATATCTCGATGTTCCTTTTTGGTTTCAACATATACTTTTACCCCCATATCATTATGAATTTGAATTGGAGGAGACCTTTCATCAATTTTATATCTGATTTCAACTTTACTTGTTGATGTGTCTATTGACAATTGAGTAGCAATTATAGAAACGAGGGTGGCAAAGTTTGATTCCGTATTTATCAACACACCATCTGCCACATAATTAGTATATTTGTTGCTAGGATCCCATCGTCCATTGAAGTAAAGCAGCACAGCCAGATTAGTCATATATTTTTTTCTGCACATTATTAAAAAGTGTGCAGATTAGTCTATTTTTCATTGCTTATGTAATGAATTCTCAGGTTAGCCTTTACAACTGTATCTAATTCAATTATTGTTCAGTTCAGCAAATGTACAATGTCAATGTTTCTGGGAGATATTAATACTATTATATAAAAGTCTATGAGGGAGTATATACATCCTTCCAACACACAAAACTCAAACTGGTGTGATAAGCAAAAAGAAAATGGAAGCCACAAAGATGAGCAGCAAGAAAACAAAAGATAAGTTAACAGTTAAAGTGCCAGAAGCCAAACTCATACCACATAGAACAGATGACTAGAGATGCCAGACTCAACAACTCCCCTGCCAGTGCCTGTTGATATCCAAATTGTAGTGCAAGCACAAACACCAAAATGGCAAAGGAATAGTGTGCACAAGGGAAGGACAGGGGAGTGTTCTTGTATTAAAAGTGTATTACACTGTATTAAAGTTGAATTAGAAGAGTGATTTAAGAAAGAATTTAAACAAATAACTAAGGAAACGACGAGAGAGTGTTCTATAGATTGAATTAAACTTGAATCTATTATGAATTAACCAAGAAAAGCAATCAGAAGAGTGAATGAAGAAAAAATTTAAACAAGTCATCAAATCATAACAAATCAACCAACAAACTGCAAAAATGAATTAAACTTGTATTAAAAGTGTATTACAATGTATTAAAGTTGAATTAGAAGAGTGAATGAAGAAAAAAATTGAAACAAATAACTAAGGAAACGACGAGAGAGTGTTCTATAGATTGAATTAAACTTGAATCTATTATGAATTAACCAAGAAAAGCAATCAGAAGAGTGAATGAAGAAAGAATTTAAACAAGTCGTCAAATCATAACAAATCAACCAACAAACTGCAAAAATGAATTAAACTTGTATTAAAAGTGTATTACAATGTATTAAAGTTGAATTAGAAGAGTGAATGAAGAAAAAAATTGAAACAAATAACTAAGGAAACGACGAGAGAGTGTTCTATAGATTGAATTAAACTTGAATCTATTATGAATTAACCAAGAAAATCAATCAGAAGAGTGAATGAAGAAAAAATTTAAACAAGTCATCAAATCATAACAAATCAACCAACAAACTGCAAAAATGAATTAAACTTGTATTAAAAGTGTATTACAATGTATTAAAGTTGAATTAGAAGAGTGAATTAAGAAAAAAATTGAAACAAATAACTAAGGAAACGACGAGAGAGTGTTCTATAGATTGAATTAAACTTGAATCTATTATGAATTAACCAAGAAAATCAATCAGAAGAGTGAATTAAGAAAAAATTTAAACAAGTCATCAAATCATAACAAATCAACCAACAAACTGCAAAAATGAATTAAACTTGTATTAAAAGTGTATTACAATGTATTAAAGTTGAATTTAAACCTTCTAACCTTTCAAACTTCAAAAAATTTCAAACTCAACTCTCTGCCCGAACTTGATTCATCTCGAAATTGATCACTGAATACACATCGTTGAAGGTTAGTATAGCCGAGAAAGAGAATTAATCTTGAATTAAGCAAGTAACTAATGACATGCAATCGAATTTAAACCTTCTAACCTTTCAAACTTCAAAAAAATTCAAACTCAACTCTCTGCCCGAACTTGATTCATCTCGAAATTGATCACTGAATACTCATAGGTGAAGGTTAGTATAGCCGAGATACAGAATTAAGGATGAATTAAACAAGTAACTAAGACATGCAATCAAATTTAAAGCTTCTAACCTTTCAAACTTCAAAAAACTTCAAATTCAACTCTCTGCTCGACTTGATTCGTCTCAAAACTGCACTGAATTCACATCTCTGAAGGTAGTATAGCTGTATTTGTGAAGAAAATTGTGAGTAAGAAGTGGCGAGAGAAAATCGCACCAACGAGAGAAAATCGTAGCGGCGAGAGAAAATTGGGAGCGAAAGATGGAAAGGACGAAGTGAATTTGATTTAATTCAGCCAAATTGTCATATATGGTTAAAAAAATAATGTTGACAAATATAGTAAATATTTTTTAAAAAGTATACAGGTAAGTGATTTACCCTTTAATATTTGTCAAATAACAATTAATAATTGATTATATTGGGCCCGTATCACGGGCCTTAAGAATCTAGTATATATATATAAATGGCATTGGCATTATTCTAAAATTATAAAGAACACAAACTTCAATCTAGTTTTCCTCCGATTCTTGTTGAACTATTCTTTTTTCACTACCACCTGAATCAACATTGTTGACTTTTTTTCTAGATTGGTTTTCACTTTTAAAGATTTTGAACCTTCTTTCCTCTTTACTGATTTTGCATGTTCGGTTTCTTCACACAACTTCAATGGTATAAGATCATTAACCTTCTTTGTTCTTCTTTCTTTCTCAATCACAATAATAGACCCTGAAATTTTGACTTGCTCTTGAGTAATATACAAATCAAAAGAAGGTATTTCATCCACTAATTTATCAAATAAATGTATACATTTTGTAACCCTTCTCGGAGTAACACTTTCAACCATTGTAATGGTGAAACAAAATCTTCAATCGAAACCCTATGAAAAATAGATGAAAATATGTATGTATACAAATATAATCTTCATAGAATCAAGAAAAAAACTACAATCATGTGATACATAATTGATACACACCATCAAACTTTTTTCTGGAATTGTGCAAAATGATAATGAATCGGAAGGAATAATTTGGGGAATGAATAAAAAAACATTGATGTAGAGAATTTGAAGAAAGAGAAAATGTTGACGATGGCAAGTTGATGAGATAGAAACATTGAAAAAGGAAAATATTGATTACAACCGTTTTAAGAAAGATGAAAATGTGCCTGACTAATTAATTATTGTGTAATAATAAGCATCCTATTTAATATTTATTTATATTTATATATATAAAAAAACATATTATTTGTATATCATTAACTTTGCTATTAATTGTGTATTTATATCCATAAAATATAAAAAAGATAAAATGTAGTCATTTGTCTTAAATATATATTGATGTTTGCCATATTCTGTAGTTTTTCCTAAAATGAAATCAACCCAAATATATTCGAATTGTTCTTTCAATACCAAACCAAGTCAACCCAAATATAATCGGGTATTTGATTGTCTTGAACTTTTAAAATGAGAATCAATTTGAGACAATTATTATGGAACAATTTTTTTCTTTAGTTGAGAAATATATTTGGCTTGGTAATGGATAATTTATAATATTATTGGGCAATTATATATTAAAAAAAATCATGTTTGTGGCAACTAATAATTGCACTACAAATTTGAATCTATTGTAGCAAGTTAACGTCGTTTCTAATAGTTTTCTTCGGCGACCGACCTTTGTTGTCATTAAAACCTTGCTTTCTAGTGGCAACCTTCTTAATGGACAAATTGACTCGTATTCATGGTGATAAAATTATCCTTTTGTGCTGCTAATATACCTTTTGCGGAGACTAATTGTCTTAAAACATATTTTTAGCGGGGACTAAGTTGCCACTATAACACACTATAAGCGATGAACAGTATAAAAACTCACTTTTAGCGACAATTCCTATATGTATTTTCAGCGACTAAAATGACACTAAAACTCAATTTTATCAACGACTATTATATGTATTTGCGGCGACTAAGTTGACGCCAAAACTCACTTTTAGCAACAATTATTATATGTATTTGTGGCAACTAAGTTGACACTAAATCTACTTTTAGCGACGATTATTATATGTATTTGCGGCGACAAAGTTGACGCTAAAACTCACTTTTAGCAACGACGCTTAATTTGCCACAAAAGATTACTTTTAGCGACAACTAGTATGAGTATTTGAAGCGACTAAAATGACACTAAAACTCAATTTAAGCGATGACTATTATACATATTTGCGGCGACAAACTTGACACTAAATATAACTTTTAGACAAACAATATAAGTATTTGCGGCGCTTAATTTGCCACTAAAGATTACTTTTAGCGACGACTAGTATGAGTATTTGAAGCGACTAAAATGACACTGAAACTCAATTTTAGCGACGATGTATTTGCTACGACAAACTTGACACTAAAACTCACTTTTAGCGACGAACAGTATATGTAATTGCGGCGCTTAATTTGCCACTAAAACCAACTTTTCGCGACGGCTACTATGAGTATTTGCAGCGACTAAAATGACACTAAAACTCCCTTTTAGCGTCGATTATTATATGTATTTGCGGCGACTAAGTTGACACTAAAACAACTTTAAGCGACGAACAATATATGTATTGCGGCGCTTAATTTGCCACTAAAACATACTTTTAGCGACGACTAGTATGAGTATTTTGCAGCGACTAAGTTGACTTCAAACGCACTTTTAGAGACGAACAGTATAAGTATTTGCGGCATTTAATTTGCCACTAAAACTTACTTTTAGTGACGACTAATATGAGTATTTGCAGCGACCAAGTTGACACTAAAACACACTTTTCGCGACGAACAGTATAAGTATTTGCCGCGATTAATTTGCCACTAAAACATACTTTTTAGCGACGACTAGTATGAGTATTTGCAGCGACTAAGTTGACTTTAAAACTCACTTTTAGCGACGAACAGTATAAGTATTTGTGGCGATTAATTTGCCACTAAAACATACTTTTAGTGACGACTAATATGAGTATTTGCAGCGACTAAGGGTGTGTTTGGTATGAAGGAAAACATTTTCCGGAAAATGTTTTCCAATTTTCTCATGTTTGGTTGGGCTAAATGTTTTGGAAAATGTTTTCCAAATCAACTCATTTTCCTCAAATTTAAGGAAAATGACTTCCCTTCTAAACTTAAGGAAAACATTTTCCAAAACTCTCTTCCAACTTTAAATTACAATTATTTTTTATTGAAAAATCAATTTATTCCTCAAACCACCCCCCAACCAACCCCTCCCCAAAAAAATAAAAAATTTAAAGTTTGTTTTTAAATTCAATTTTTTTACCCCGACCTCATCCCTACCCCCACCCCCTCCCAAAAAAATATTAAAAATTATTTTAAAAAAATATTTTCAATTTGAAAATTTCATTTTTCCACCCCTACCCTCGACCCCACCCACCCACCCCCTACCAGCCGCCCCACCCCCAAAAAAAATAAAAAATTTCAAGTTTGTTTTTAAAAAATATTTTCAATTTCAAAATTTCATTTTTTCACCCCTACCCTCGATCCCCACCCACCCACCCCCTACCAGCCCCCCCCCACCCCCACCCCCAAAAAAAAATAAAAAATTTCAAGTTTGTTTTTTAAAAATATTTTCAATTTCAAAATTTCATTTTTTCACCCCTACCCTCGATCCCCACCCACCCACCCCCTACCAGCCCCCCCCACCCCCACCCCCAAAAAAAAATAAAAAATTTCAAGTTTGTTTTTAAAAAATATTTTCAATTTCAAAATTTCATTTTTTCACTCCTACCCTCGACCCCCACCCACCCACCCCCTACCAGCCCCCCCACCCCCACCCCCACCCCCAAATTTTTTTTAAAATTTCAAGTTTGTTTTTAAAAAATATTTTCAATTTCAAAATTTCATTTTTTCACCCCTACACTCGACCCCCCCCCCTTCACCCACCCCTACCACCCCCCAAAAAAAAAATTTAAGTTTGTTTTTAAAAACTATTTTCAATTTCAAAAATTATTTTCTACTCTAATAAAAATAAAAGATATTTCTCAAAAATATTTTTCATTCATAAATCAAACACTAAATATCTTTTCCGGAAAATATTTTCTACTCACCAACCAAACATGAGAAAATAAGTCAAAAATCAACTTGTTTTCCTGGAAAACATTTTCTAGGAAAACATTTTCCATCATCCAAACACACCCTAAGTTGAACTAAAACTCACTTTTAGCGACCGTTTTTATATGTATTTGCGGCGACTAAGTTTTATATTTAAGACGACCAAGTTGCCACTAAAACACACTTTTACTATAAGTAATGTGGCGACTATAGTGCTACTAAAACGCTCTTTTAGCGATGAATAGTATAAGTATTTGCTGCGATTTATTTTGCCACTAAAATATCCTTTAGCGACTATTGTATGAGTATTTGCGGCGACTATGTTGATACTAAAACTCACTTTTAGCGACAACTAGTATAAGTATTTGCAGCGACTAAGTTGCCATTAAAGGTTTTAATAAGGTGGACCATCAATATATATTTGTGGCCACTAAAGTCACGACTAATATTTACTTTTAAAAAAACCTTCCAAATGGAATAAGCTACTATAACTTTCTTTGTCGTCGAAGGAAAATGGAATCATACCTTAGTTCAGGATCTCCCTAGCTACTCGTATGTAGGAGGAGTGGAATAAACGAAAGGAGTTGAACGAAAAGATACGTATATCTTCGAGCTTGAAGTGAACGAACGGAATACTTGAAGTGAGTCTAACTAGTATAACGAGTAAGACAACGAGTACTAGAGCTCCCTACTCTCAGTGGACTACTTATAGGAGGATAGGGAAAAGCTGCGTGCAGTTCAAGAGAGATCGACAAAATCAAAGGGGGGATAGAGCAAGGGCTCCACGCTCAAGGGACGGGCTATGTAGCGATGACTTTAGTTGCCACTAATACATGCTTTTAGCGGCGACTGTTTATCTATTCGTGGCTACTAGTATCAAAATTTGAGTGCCTTAAGTTACCTTTAATGCATATTCTTAGCGATGACTAGTGTATGTAATTGCATCCATTTTTGGAGTTTTAGTGGTGTCTTTCAATTGTCACTAAGAACTTTTATGATGACTTAGTTTTGTCGCCAATAATAACCAGTTGTAACGCCAACGAGACTTCAGTCGCTAATAATGTCTATTGTGGAGATTTTTGGAGTTTTAATTGTGTCTTATGTTGTCACTACACGCCTTTTCTTATAGTTTCTTTTTTGGATTTAAGGCTAGTTGACTCTAGTAATCAAAAGGTGAAATTTCATCCTAAAATTCTTTGCATGGATCTGTAATACTATGTCCTTAATGTTTATACTTCAATTTCATAAGATTTGATCCATAGAAATTGTGTATGTATACTCTTTGTTGCTAAAAATTACAAGATTAAAAGATTACAATATAAATTAGAATGAAGGAATAAAAATCTCTTCAGGATGAGGCGAGGGTATCTCGCTCTCTTTAAGGAGATTCAAACCCACTGCAACAAATGTTTTTCATCGGTCCAACAATATTCCTTCTTGACTTGTTCCCTCCAGGATAAAACAACCTAATCACAAAGTGTAGCTCCAAAAAAAAAGGACCTCCCTTCAACTAATAAAAACTCTCTTTTTTGACAAACTGTATGCACTCTATAATTTCTTGTGTACAAAACAAATGAAGACCACCACTATTTATAGTTGAGGAAGTCTTCCTAGGAATGGAAGATAATAAGGTAGTAAATAGTGAAGATAAATGGCCTAGAGATTACATAGATTACAAGGTATAAAGATAGAGTATTATGAAAAATAATGGTGAGGGGCAACAAATGTCCCAACGTACAAATGTTACACTATGACCATTGGCAATGTTCACTACAACGTTAATAAAAAATAAATAATGCCAATTAAGTCTAATTGACAATGGATGAAATGCCTCTTAAAAGTGAGAATTGCAACTTCTAAAATACATGCCACATACTCACTTCATATAGTATGTATAGAAGTTGCCAACCAGACAAAGTTACCATGCAAATGATGCATATCTATTATTAATATTAATAGTAAAAATTAGGCAAATGACATAGTATAAGAAAGAAATTACTTCATTTCCCTACTTTTTCATTAATTACCAAAAAATCCTTTTTTTAGTGTTTTTCGGATACATAATATAGCAGTGTGGATACTTAAATAGCAGCGCAGATACTTTAATTAATAACGGACGGATACTTAAATTATTAAGTTGTTAGCAGCACGGATACTTAATTAACGGGCGGATACATAATATAGCAGTGCGGATACTTTAATTAATAACAGGCGGATACTTAAATTATTAAGTTATTAGCAGCACGGATACTTAATTAACGGGCAGATGCATAATATAGCAGCGCAGATACTTTAATTAATAACGGGCGGATACTTAAACTAATAAAGTATCCGGATAAGTTGAATTGGGGGAAAATAAGGGATTTTTGTATTTTAGTAAAAGAGTAGGGAAATATTGAGAATAGGTAAAGAAGTGTTGTGTATTTAAGTAATTTTTCCATATTAATATGCAAAAACTAACACTCCTTAATGAGGGACTTTTGTGGGAGTGAAGCCCACTCTTCCACTCTCCCTTTGTTGAGAAAAAGAGTTATTTGAGAGGATTTTTTACATTAAATTTCTCACCAAGTGCCTACTTACATCGCATTTTCATGTGACAAATGGGATAAGCCTACTATCAATTGCGGGCTAGTAAGAGGACAGGGTGAAAAACACATGTAAACTTCAAGATAATCCACGACTCACTGTGTGAGTGCGTCAGGCAGACAACACATGTTAAAATGGTGCATAATCAATGACTTTTGAAACACTTAAAAAAAAAAGAGTGCAAATGTCACTACTCGTTTGTAGTCCAAGACATTATTTGTCCAGTATAAAAAACAATGACTATTTTTTGGTTCATGTATAACTTAGCTCCAAGGTTAACTACGCTCCACCAACAACAGATTGAAACACGAAAATGTACTTTTTAATCTGTTATGCGATTTACTTAATTGAAAAGTATATACTACCTGACATACTAAATGAATATGTCGTCGAATAGAGGAGTTTTCATAGAGTTCGCATCTCGGGGTTGGTTTGTTCGGATCGGAGTTGTTTGCTGAGGAAGGTACAAACTATTATTAATTATCAGTGTCAATGGTGAAAGCGATTTCGGATTTTTTTGATAGTGATGTTAAGGAGGACAATGCACATACTAGTCTAATAAATTAGTAGAGCTAGATGAGGTAGAGCTTAACTTCTTTTAGGCACACTTCGATGAAATGTTTGATGCAATGATTGAAATAGCACATAATGAAAATTTTAGTCGAGACACGAAATATATTGTGGTTGAATTAATGTGCACCTTTGATGCATTGCAATTGAATGGATTGGGAAGCGGACTGTTGGAAGGTTGTTTCATCTGTTGATGAAAATAATTTCACTGATGTCAGAGACAAACTGTGATTACGAGGCTGCAAAAAATTTTATGTTTAAAATTTGTGCCGAGAACTTTTTGTTGTTCTAGTATATCTGCTCTTTTTGGGCCTTTTCACCTAAAATTGTTATTGGCAACTGTTATTGACTCAATAGGATAGGAGGCCTATAGCTTAATTTTAAAAAAAAACAGATCTTATGATTTTATATATATATATATTATCTTTTTTATTATTTTTAATTATTATTAATTATTTTTTTTTATTTTTTTTTCAATTGTCATTATAATACTTCTTGTAATAATTTGTAAGACATAAATAGACATATATAAATTATTATACGTTATATAACACTACATATGTTTATATCTTAGATACACTCCTATTGATTATAATTTTGAAATTATTATGAATTGAATAAATTGTTATACCAACTATCAAAATATTCTAGAAATAGTAGGAGTATGAAAAAAATAAAATTGAAACGTAACTTGATTCACATACCAATTAGAGTATCATTTTTACTTTATATATGTATTTTGTATTACATTTAATTACAAAATAGGTCGGCCTTTAAAGTTAAGACAATGTCTTTATAAATTTAATTATTTGATAATCTTATTTGCTTAAATTTGAAATTCCCAAGAGACACCTCAAAGCTGTGTTTTTAAAAACGTTTTTTGGGTGAGTCTCGGGGCGGGCACACCAAAAACGCACCGGGGCGCAAATGTAAGGCGTAGATCCATAGGGCGTAAGTCCTAGAATTTGGAGCGTAAGCTCCAAACAAAAAAACGTAAGCTTTGGGCATAAAAACGTATGCTCTGGGCGTTTTTTTTTATTTATTATTTTTGAACTTTTTTTGCTTTAAATCATATTTTTATGGGATAATGCATAAGTACCTCCTAGACTATGACCGAAATCTCAGAGACAAACTTAAACTTAACTAGGGTCCTATTATCCCCGTAAACTCATTTAAAATGGAATAAATACACTACAAAAGTTGACATGGCATAGAGAGTGTGCACACTCTCTTGAAGGCAAGTGATGAGTGTACAAATTGGACATGTGTCATTTTTTGATTGGTAACTTTATAATTAGTTAGTACACATATTTATTGATAATAAAACTTATATATATTTAATTATTTTTATTTCTCTCTTTTTAAAATATTTATTTTTATTTCTTTTCACTTTAAACTTTTTTTAATTAATTTATTATCTTTTCACTTTTAATTATTTTTAAAAAATTATGTCTAATTTTAAAAATAATAATTTAAAAGTCTCCTTTAATTTTAACGTTTTAATTTTTTGTGTTTTATTTGATTTTCTTCACTTATTTTGATATCCGTTCAAAATTAACTTATTTTAAATACAAGAAATTTGAAATCAAATCAAAACGAAAGACAAAGAAAATAAAATCAATAGAAAAATAAAAGAGAAAAAACAATGAATGGAGGTAAAAAAGTTCGATACAAGGTAAAAAAAAAATGTATTAACTTAATTTAAATACAAGATAAATATATATATATATTTACACACGTGGCGGGTGAGTGTGTACAAACACAATCCACTTGGGTGGTTGAAAGTGCACATCAACACAAAAGGTGCACAAAAATACGAAAAAAATGAGTTCAGGGGGTAATAGAATCGTAGTTAAGTTTGGTGTGTCTCTGAGATTTCGGTCATAGTCTAGGGTGTACTTATGCCTTATATCTATTTTTATGATTGGTGTAATGATATTTCTCAAATAGTACTAATTGTAATACTTTTTTTCTTCATTATTGGTGATTAATACCTTTCTCAAATAAAAATCATAATAATTTTTTTATATATATAATATAGGTTACTTAATAAAATTTATTTGTAAAATAATTGAAAGTTTTACTTTTACTTTTTTTTAGTAATAAATATAAAATTTAATATACATGAGACTACGCCCCATAGATCCATAAGACTTCGCCATGTGTCTCGGGAATTATGTCTCGCCCCATACTGCATAAAAATCTCGTCTCATGCCCCTGCCTTTTAAAACACTGCCTCAAAGAATTGAAGGCATTCTTACAAAGCCAATTTGAAAATATAATTGATTCAAATTGAAGTGAATTAGACAAATTAAGAAGAAGAAAGTAAGTGCAAATTTAATTGCATTAAGAAAACTTCAATTAATACTAACAATGAATACATAATTATTTATAGTTATATAAATTATCCCTCCGTTTCCTTTTACTTGTCACTTATTTCTAAAATAGTTTTTCATTTTTACTTGTCACTTTTGAAATATCAAGAAAAAACAATATTTTTTTCCCCATATTTTACCCTCAGTATTAAATACGTATTTTTCAAATTATTTTCTAAGACATCATTTAATTGGAGATGGTTTGATAAAATACTTATATCAATAATTATTTTTTTAATGGATGTGTCAAATCAACTGTGACAAGTAAAAGTGAACTGAGGGAGTACCATTATAATTTTGAGGCATTATTTTTCAGGGGCCTAACGCCATTGCTTCGGTGGCTTTAGCGTTGAGTCCCCCCTGCTTGGAACACTTAAACAAAAAGAGTGCAAATGTCACTACTGATCGTTTGCAGAAGACATTATTTGTCCTAACCTGTTCATAGAAAACAATGACCATTTTTTTGGTTCCTGTATAACTTAGTTCCAAGGTTGCTGTGCCAGCAACGTATTCTATTAACTGTTATGTGATATACTAAATTGAAAAGTATTTGCTAAATAGAGAAGTTATCATAAAGCTTGCATCTCGAGGTTGGTTTGTTCGGAGTTATTTGTTGAGGAAGGTACAGTGTCGCTTGCAGCAGCATTCATCTCCTGAATAGGGGGAGGATTGACAATTGTCATCGGCAGGGCAGAATTATCTGACAGACGATTCTTCATCTCTCTATGCTCCTGGCACAAGGCACACCAGTGCAAGCAGCAATGTGCTAGGCAAGGGTCACAGGGGGAATTCTGCAACATTTCGAAAGTTGTATACAACCATAAGGTACAATCTGATAAAGAACACATGCAATATTAACCATAAAAAATGAAGACTTAAGTCCCATTCTAATGTCTTTTTTGTACATCAGGACCATAACTAATCCATCGGGTACATGTTACCTCCACCAGCATAGATGCTGAGTAACTCTTTTCGACAAGACTTAAAGACATATAGCTGATAAAATCACCTAGCAATTATTTGCGTCTACTAAGATTTGAACACACTGGTCTCCTATGGTTCATTCAAGTTTCTTTCACTGCTATGACAAACTTAATTGACAAGTCTCACTCTCATCTCCCAGCAGTTAGGGAAATATGTGCACTAAATATCCCGCATTCATTCGGGGGGGGGGGGGGGGGGGGGGGGGGCACCTTAAGAAGGTGTGATGTAGGCAGCCTACCCTGAAACAACCATCAACCATCAGGCTAATTCCATAGCTTGAACCAATGGAGACAACTTTATCGTTGCTCCGAAGCTCCTCTCCCGAAAATATTAATAATTAAAAAATGAAAAGCACGCCGACTTCAGCTAATGATGAAAATGTACTCCATCGTTTTGTTACCCTTTATTCTTTTGGTTACAGTAACATCAGAAAGACACTTTCTTGCAAGTAGAATGTTTAAGATGATCACCGTCCTATAGATGATGAGAAGTCTAAGCTAACAACTTTTTAAACCGTTACGAATTGCAGGACTTTCAAGAAGAACGTGAATATAATTGATCAAGGACAAAGGATTTGATCCTTATTATGCATAAATAAAACACATAAACATAAAAAGATGATGTTACCTTGAGATGATACTTCTTCTGCAGCGACTGCCGGAAAAGACCAGTATATATTCCACACATCCACCAACCAAATAGTAAGCCTTCACCAATGAGGAAGGATGTACCTGGATCAATACCATGACATACAGCTGTTGCAGCTGCAAGAGCAATGCCACCCTCAACAAAAATGGCATGACAAACACAAGGGGTAGTCCAAGGAGTATCATCTCTCAGGCTCTCGACATTACGCCCAAACAAGACACACGGGCAGAAAAGTCCTGTCCAGCCTACAGAGGTAAGATATAAAAACCACAGGTGTTAAAAGAAGAATCAACAGCTGCACACAGACCACATGCAAGAATATGATAAGGAGGTTCTTTACTTTTTTTGAAATAGTAAGGAGGTTCTTTACTGAGATGGAGGATCCCAAAAATCGAACCAGAGTAATAAAAACTTAACATAGTGATAGACGTTGGTTTTTTCACAAATTGAATAAGGACCGAATATTTGTTGATTATCAATATACTTGATGTCCAGAGGGCTTATTCTTCCAGCACGTACAATTTTGGATAGATCTTTCTATTCTCTCTTGCAGAATACTAAACCGCAACCAAAGACCAATCTATTTCCCCTCATAGGTGTTAGAAACATGAGATGCCGGTTACACAATATTTTTATCACCTCCCATTGGTTTCGGCAGAAACTTGTTACTTGACCAAGACTGTAATGACCAAATCTCTTCACTAGGTAAGTCTGAAGATCAAAAGAGGTCTAAATGGTAACAGAGAGACTAAAGGTTTCATTTTCTATGCAAAAACTACAAGATACTATTCTCGTAGTTCAAGTGCTTTGTGCCACAACAGGATAAGGGTTAACGAAATTACGAAAATGACAAAGAGCAATATTAAATTTGTAATTTAGACAAGCAGACGTCAGTCCCTTTTACATAATGTATATAAATGATCACTTAATTAGCTTATCCTATACTTCCAAAATGATAGTGTGAATAAAGATAGCCTCTTTCATTAAAAAAAGGTGAAAGAGAAAAATGGAACGGTTTTGTTAAGTTTTTGGTGAGCTGTTTTCAAGCACACTGGTAGCATATAGATAATGAGGAACATATGCAAGTTATTACAAGCATTATCTACATAATGTAAAAAAGAACACTTACAGCTATCTTTGTCCTCTGCACATCCAAAAATTCCACTTGTCCAAGGCTCATCTGCAGGAGGCTCAAAACTTTCAGGTAAAACTTGTCCACATTCGTTGCACTTGTGAACAACTAGCTGCTCAATTAGACATGAAATTTGTAATAGAAGAAAAGTTAGAGAACAACCAAATCTAGTACAAAAGTAAAACCAATCAAGAACATACTAATATCTGACAGATATATTGGAGGAATCAAAGTAATATACTTTTTGGCAATTTCAATTAATAAAGTTCGCTAAACGCTACACCATGTAATGACTGACAAATAAAAGTTCCTACAAAGGAAATGTTTGTTTGCATTCTTCAAGAACTTCATTTGGTTAAACATGTGACTGCTTGCAGCATAATCTTGGCATTTATACACTCTTTATAGAATAGTTGTCGTCAGTGTGCAGTGATACATTTCAGAACAAGCCCTTGATTATATGTTTCTTATGACAATATCTATTCAGTATTTTTATATTGTTTGTAGGATAGTTTTTAGTGTGAAATGATGCATTAGAAACAAGCCCTTGACTAAATGTTTCTTATGACAATATCTATAAAGTGAGTGAGTCAGATCTGTGTCTTATAATTCAACAATAAATATAGTGATTCTTGTGCGCTACATACTATCCTTGATAATCTTCAATTTATTTTGTAGCATCAACTCCAAGACAGGACCACATTCGACCTAGATGATAACAAACTTGCTTTCCCCCAGTTCAGCTATTGTTTTTGCCAGCGTCTTCAGTAAAGCCAGTGAAGGATTAAAACAAAATTCTGTGAATTTTATAGGTCTGTGTCTGTCTTAGCTTGGAGACTTGGAGTTCAGCAACTGCCAATGCGAAGAACTTAAAATGTTCTGATGATGATGATGATGCTTATCTTAATATTGGAGATGATGGATAATGAATTTACTGCGAAGGCTTTTAAGTTTACTTCTCATTCTTATTTCTTACTGTTATATTGTTCTGTACTAGCTTCAGTACTATCAACAGTACCTTGTTAGATTGATATTTTTGACATATCTTCTAGTTATTGAGGTACAAGCAATCGTTGGTGATATGCAACTATGCTACTACTCAATAGAGATCATTAAACCTGCAGAATAAGGATTTTAGTATGCTATACCCTACTGTTTCACCAAACTGATCCAAAACTAGTTTATGACAAATATGCATCAGTCTTGAATTTCTGCAGCTTGGTGTTAATGAAAAAGGGATTCTCATCAATCTTCCAAGGGCACTCTTATGCTCGGCATTAAGGTCCTATAAGGGTGGACCTTACAATTTTGACAGGTATTCCCTAGCCGGCTTATCCATCTTAGGGCAGCCCAGATAGAATTGTAACAAGAGTCAAACAATACTCTCACCTAAACACACTTAACTTTGGAGTTCGGAGATTTGATGGCTTCTAGTGACCAAGAGGATCTAATTAACATACCAATTAGGAAATGTGCAAATTTTTGTCTATCAAGAGATCAAGAAGCAAATATTCACACTTCATTTTTTATAACCATAGTGATTGAGCTAGCTTGAGCACATCTTAGCTAATCAAGCTATACCCGACCTCATGGTTCTCAACGCATTTCATTGAACAATACTCTATACCCTTGGGTGCGATATCCATACATTTTTTTCACACAGTGTAATCGGAAATATTGCTAATTTACAAGAATTGGAAAGATTTCATTTTTTAAGACCTTTATACCATTAGCCTAGAAGATAAACTGACTAGAACAATTAATTCAAAAACATTAATTCCACACCCGTCAGCAATCAGAGAAAGAACTAATAAAAACATTATTGGAATTTGAACTTGTACTTATTTAAGGGGAACCAAAAATAAAAACTAATACCTCAAAACCCCATAAATTATTCAAGTTTTATCAGTTCACTACTTAAATTATGGGGTGTTGTTGTTAACCCCGTGAACTATACATTTTCTATCTACAAACCCCTGCAGTGCCAAGTGGCATGGAGAGTGGTCTCACCGTCTTTGTAGCGTGTGGAAGCTAGACAATAGGCCAAAAAGGCATCCATGTGGCAATTTTTTATTTTTTTTATTTTAGCTTTCTTCTTTTCTTATTCAGTTTTTCTTCTTCAAATATCTACATCTTTTGTTAATAACATTAGATTAACTAAAAACCATAACCTTGAAATAATGTAGTAGTAAAAAAGAATAATCAGAAAAAGAAATCTTGTTAAAAATCATGAATGAATTTTATCATAACAATAAACTCAATTGAAAAAGATAACTCTAAAACATACAATATATTAAAAAGTTAACAAAAAAATTAAAATTGTACACTAAAGCGTAAAACAATATTTTCCTTATTTGTTATTTCTTCTTGACTTATCTAAATTGAGTAATTTCTTTTTCTTCTTCTTCAATATCTAATAAAAGAAATTTCTAATAGCAAATTCAATTGAAAACTCATATCATTAAACTAGAAGCAAAAAAAATAAATAAGTCAATACCAGTAAACCTAATTGCAAATTATGATAAAATTTACTCAATAATAATAAACCCTACTGAAAGTTTGAATATTAAAACAGTCCTCTTTAGTCGCCGCTACCTTTTGGGCGTGCACAGGGTAAAACCCGCGCTCTTATGCAATAAATTGCAAACTACACAGGAGAGGTAACCCGCACTAGGCAAACCCAATGCGATGAGCTCGACCCAGAAGGCAAACCCCTTGCTTTCGTTGGCAAGGAGTTTCGAACTTGAGAACTCCAAGATTAAAGTCCCAAGCCCAAACCACTAGCCACCTCGAAATAAATGTTGTGCACGTTTGTGGATTATGTCTTTCTAACTAAGTATACCAGAAATAGAGAAAAAAACGAATAAGTAGTAAAAAAGAAAATGGAAATCCAAAAAAAAGAATAAAAAAGAATGGAAATCCCACAAGAATGCTCTTTTTGGCCTATTTTCTAGCTCTCACACATTTCAAAGAGAATGAGGCCACTTCAAGTATTACACTGAATAGTTTAGGGGGATTTTGAGGTATTCACTCGAAAAAAGAAATACTAGAGTGTCATGATAGGAATTTGAACTTGTACTTATATAAGGGGATTCGACGGCTCATATAACAATCAAATTTTATAGTTATCCTTTTTCGGATACTATAATTTTTAGACGAGGAGAATTCAATTAAATCCCCTTCCCTCTTTACTTACACAACCCCAATCTACTACTCTCATGTTATGAATCAGCCTCAGCCCAACGTCACTACCTACTCGGATGTCACACAACTAATTATTGGGCCGAGAAGAAGCAACATAACTGGAAGGCTATCACAAAGGTTGATTTGGGACCCAGCCTCGGCCCAATAATTAGTTGTGTGACATCCGAGTAAGTAGTGACATTGGGCCCAAGCTGATTCATAACATCTCACCAGCACAGGTATTGGGCGAAACACAAAACAACAACAACACAGTAATTCCACATGTTGAGTCTGAAGAATGTAGGGTATACCAGACCTTACATCTATCTATGTAGGATAGAGAGATTGTTTCCAACGGATCCTCGTCTCAAAATAAACGTATCCAACACAGAAAATATTGGGTAAAACACATGATCTTATAATCACACCTATTAGGAAATGTACAAAGTTTCTGTCTAGCAACAAATCAAGAAGCTAAAATCCCTACAGTTTCTCACACAGATTAATCCAAAATACTTCTAAATCCTAAAAAGATCCAATTTTTAACACTCATACACAATAATCCAATAAGATAAATTGAACTAGAACATTTCATCCCACACCCATCAGCAATCACAGGCAGATCTAGTAAAAAAAAACATAAAAGCAAATGCAACCCCACAACCCCATTGCAAAAAAGTTCAAATCTTAAATTTGCCTCTACGAAAACAAATTAAAAACAGATCAGAGAGATAAAAACCTGAGGGACATGAATAGGCTGATTCAGCTCTCCAGGCTTAATGTCTTCTTCAAGAGGTGCTTGATCTTTTGTTAATTTTACATACTTTGACTGAATTCCCCCTTCTTCCATTTGAATCTGCTAACAAACAATTAATCAACAAATCAAAATCATTAACAACAACAAAAAACAGTAAATCAAGTAAAATTTGTTTAGAAAACTTGAGAATTGTTCATCGTACGTTGTTGTAATCGACCGGAAATTTATGAACTGAGAGTGTCGCCGGTCAAATGAGGTACTCAATGTAGTAACTGCTTATATAGAAATGTTGGGCATTTATTACAACGAGGAAATCGCAGATTGCCTCCGAGAACTGAGGGCTTTTGTTTCGTTTTTAAGTATAAAGGGGGGGTTTAAGCTATACTTGTACGGCATCCATGATCCATCACGAGTTGTTTGGTACGCGGGATAAGGTGATATATTTTAAAATTAAGTTTGAAAATATATTTATATTGTGTTTAACTAACGATATAAATAGCGTTACATTAATTTTGAATTAATTTAATCCATGTATCAAGCGCGCCTCTTAAGTTTTATGTACCTCATTTAATTTGAGATTATTTATTTCACTTTCTGAATGAGATAAATTAATTTAGACATTATGATCTTTGGAAAATAATTTTGAAATAATTTAATCTCGCCTCTTAAGTTTTATGTACTATACTATATTATATACTCATTTCTCGTTTTGATTAGTTTGTCTTTATTTGATCGAATTCGATATTAAAAAAATAAAGAGATTTTTTATCTTGTTACGTATGATGTAGTAAAATAGATTTTAATCTTGTGATCATAAACATATCATATAAGATGCTAAAAAATAAGAGTTATCAAATCAAGAAAAGGATATTTTTTAAGAAATAGATTAAAAAAGAAAGTATCACAAACAAATTGAAATAATTAAATAAATATATTATATTAATACCATTAAAGGGTATCTTATCATAATTCATAAGTAGTTGTAATTAGTTCATTCCATTTTATGTAACAAACTTTCTTTGTTAATCAATCCCAAAAATTACACATTTCTATTTTCAAAGAAGGGTTATATTTAGTTATTTACCTTGAAAATAAGCTATATTTGTCATTTGTTATACTTTCTCAATAAATATATCTTTATCGTCATACTTCAAAGCTATACTTAACTCTTATCATTAAAATTCTATTTTCAGCTTTAAAAAGTCATGTGCCATGTCCTTATTGAACCAAAAAAATTATGGTCTGTTTGGATTTGCTTTTGGCTTATGACTTATAAGCCAAAAGCCATAAGTTCAGATTTCTAACTTATGGCTTTTGGCTTATTTTTGTTATTTTGGCTTTAAAATAAGTGCTTATAAGCACTTTTTAACTGTACCCAAACACTTCAAAATTGCTTAAAAACTATTTTGACTTAAAAGCACCTAAAATAAGTCAATCCAAACGGGCTCTTAGTCTAGTCTCTAGTCCTAAATCAACCCCACCTACTTTTCTACCCATACCCAAAACGCTCTCATTTCACTCTCAATATCAATATCGTACCATGCCCACCCCTACTTGCAACTATTACTTCCTTTTTTTCCTACTGAAAAATATGCTTTTACTGTGCTATGGAATATATTTACAAGAAAACAGTTTTTAAATGGAAATACATTTCAATGATGGACCAAATTAGGACAATTGATTTGCGGCTCTGCCCCCACGAAGCATATTCGAGATTTGAAATTTATGGGTCACTATAATGAGCTCAAGTTAATATACAATAATAACTGAATTCACAATCATTTATATAAATTCAATAATGTTTTAAAAATACATATACAAAATCCGGGCAAAAACTATTGAGTTCACGTGTTACCTTGCGGCTCTGCCCCACGAAGCATAAATCGACATGGCATAGATGTTTAGTATTTTGTGCAGGAAGAATAAAATGCATTCCCAGTTACACATATTTAAAAGTTACAGTCCCTTATGCACATAATATGATTTAACATATCTTCATTACTGTCTGTCGATATCTAGAGGACCAAGCAAACTACAGTTGGTGTTCAAGTATGTAATGTTGTAGTACATTTCTAAGCCTACATGCTCTTACATCTCAGCAGTAAACGATTTTCCACAACCACAAGTTTGCGTAGCATTTGGATTTTTGAAAGAGAAGCCCCCGCCTATCAATGCATCGCTGTAGTCCAGTTGCATTCCGAAGATGAAGAGAAGGCTTTTTGGATCACAAACTGCAAGAAAGAGTCGATGCAACAAAAATTTCTTAAATAAATGTCAATAATCAGTGGAAAAGAAAACAGACACAAGTAGCTAGCACGCATAGCATACAAATATAAGAGCAAAATAGTACTGGTTTCTTGTATGGACCCAACACTATAAGCTTTAACTACTTCATGAGTAAAAAGAAGCCGCACAAATTGGCAAGGCGAACTTACTGAATCAAGGGTATTATAATTTGTCTCACAGTGAACTTCCATCTGAAAGTGAACTAAATTATCTAAGTAGATGGGTATAGCATGAGACTGCTAGGCCTTAGCAGCATACAAGAGCTAAATATAGGTAATTTTTTATACCGCAAGCAGCATCAGATAATCAATCAAGTAACTTTACATAGCACACAAGTTTCGAGGTATGAAGCATAGATAGATCCCTGAAAGTAAAAATTCGATGGAAAAGAAAGGGCAGCCCAGTGCACTAAGCTCCAGTTATGCACAGGTCCGGTGAAAATTTCAATGGAGATGTGAAGTGAAACTCTGTAAATTGTTTATATGGCAAAGTTATACTTCATTTGAGCAGTGATCTCCCCTCTCTATTTCCCCACAAGACTGTTAAAACCTGTAAACTCTTTGCACTTTAATTTACATGGAGGTCATCACATTAAATTGCTAATGCATCTATCACCTCTTTTATCTATCAGGCCAACTAATCACTCAACCATACTTCCTTTTACTTATCTTATTGTCTTCTCATTAAATGAACACGACTAACTTATCACATCAACTACAGTGAAGGTTGAGTATCATGATTAACACAAGTATGGTTGTTTCACTGAATTTATCTTCTTCCATGCTAAGGAGTTAAGGGTTTGCAGAAGGACACAGATCAAACGGAAATTAACTGCAAATTTGCTCTAACTTTGGTGTGAAAAGATATTCATTCTCTGGCAAAAGAAACCAAGACTGTCATGTTAGAAAATGAGAAATTAAATTCACACATACCAATAACAAATCCATTGTACTCAATGATTGAATCGTCTGGTCTAGCATTTTCTCGCTTTTCAAACTCCATCGTGTATGACATTCCCGAGCATCCCCCTTGTTTAACGCCAATTCTAAGACACAAGTCCTCATTCCGATCATTCCTCATTTTATTCAAGTGCATTAATGCATTGTCAGTTAAGGAAATTGCAGGTGCTACTCCTCCAGATGCAGGTGCTGCTGCATATATTAGAACCAAAGCAACTTATCAGAGCCAAAGAGATCGCCTGTAATAATGTCAATGTCATGCTTTAACTATTACTTCGGCCTAACTAAAGATGGCACGGTTTGTTTCTTGAAAGTCACTTTTACTATTTTTCACTCTGAAAAAAGAAAGTGATTTAGTTATTCTAGATAAACTAAGTTAGAGTTCAAAAAATCATATTTAAAGTTTTATGGCTCATAACAATTTGCCTATAATTATGGAAGACATAAAACCCTGAAAGAAAATTACAATTAAAATGCATCCCCTTTGTTAAAGTAAGAGCAAGTAATGATTTGGACAGAAGTAGGATTTCGTTTAAGTGTCGTAAAATGTAAACATAATGTCTGAATATTTCTCATATACTCCCTCCGTTCCTATTTATATGTCACCATTTTAGATTTCACAAGAAATTATGTAAGTTTACCATTGTAACCTTATTTAGTTTCTCTTGAAGTCAAGTTTTCAATAAATGAACATAAATTAGTTTATTTTGATTAATTAAATTGGCCAATGAATATGAATTAATCATTTAGTTTTCCTATGTTGGTTAAATTCTTACTTTCAAGGCTAATAACTCACAAGGATAAAATAGGAAGAATAGTGTTATTTATGTATTGGTTTTGTGAAATGACAAGTATTAAGGAACATCCATTTTTAGTAAGGACGACATATAAATAGGAACGAAGGGAGTAACTTGTAAGGCTTTGAAGTAAAGCACTCAAACTTACTTGAGTAAGCTATGGTACTCAAATTCGGACAATCGAGAGAACTTTTGATTCAACCATCTCAGTCTACTTGAATCCTTCACACTCTTCCATTTGGAATATAGCAAAATGTTTCACACCATTCCACAAATAAATTTTGTTCTATACAACTTTGGTAACTTCCAAAATTTCAAAATCATTGTTCACATGTTGTGATGTTTTTCCTATCAAGTTCGCCATTCAATATCTGTTTTATATTTTCTTTCACTATCATACTAGAATTTTATGTAAATGAAATTAACACCATAAACTCCACATTTAGCCCAACATCATACAGATATAGAGGTACAGGATGAAATGCAACAACAATAACAACGCTTCAATCCCAAACATACACTAGGATGAATATAAATTATTTCTTTACAGCAGAAGCATGGATATAATTCACAAAATATCAGTCTAAGCTAAACTTCATAGATAAAAAGGATTACTCTTCTTTCTTCAACTTTTATTCAATCGCTTAGAAGTTGGCTAATCTGACAGGAGTATATGGAACTTCGTCAAGGTAACTTAATGATTACTTCCCTCATTAGTTCATTGATATTATTCTAGTCTAGTTCGAGCAAGTAAGATAACTTCAAAGATCAGAGCCTTTTGAGCAAGATTTGGTGTTGATGAAGGAGAAATTAGTAAATATGCACTACTTTGAAATGACATCTGGCAGAAAAAGAACAAAGCAACGAAAGAATCTTAACTCTAGAATAGCTACTGCATATTTAATTGGTTTTGCCTTCATGAAGTTAGCTAAATTGTTTTCTCTGCATTTTGGTAGGGTATCCCAACTTAAGCCATATTTATATCAATAATACCATCATTTATACAAACTTTGAGTTTATTTCTTCTTCAGTTTTGTAATGTAGAAAATGAGTCAAAAAGCTATAAGTTTTATAGTCGTAATCCAGGAATATTTACAAAGGTTATCTTGTGTCAAAAGAGGCAGCAGTATTTATTACAAGATCATTTGACAAATGAGAATGTTCTATTCAGGCTCTACTCCCACATCCCAAAAAATTTCGATGTTATTATTAGACTGTTCATTTTCCCTGCTGTTAAAGTTAAGTGCCCTAAAAAGCACCACATGATTTTCTTTCAATGAATGAAAGGTACAAAGCCAGTAAAGTCATCCTTGCTTTAAGCACAGAAGAGATAATCAGACCAATACAAGCCCTGAGGCCCTTGACCTCCTTTATGATGGTTTTAGTGAAACATTCTGCTACCAGCCGTCTCTTATCAACTTGCTCATCACTTCATCGACCCAAAATCCAAATTTCTTATTTTAGAATTGAGGTAACAGAAAAACCAATTAAATTCAAGCAAGGTGATCAAAGCTGATCAATTTCTTCCCAATGGCACTTAACCTTCTTTAAACAGCTTCTTATCTTAAATGATGGAAAGTGAAAAAGAAAGCACATCGTCTGAATCTTCCTGATACGCGTTTCTGAAGTGATACATTCAAACTCTCCTAAGAATGTGCTACGGTATTCAAAAAGTTTGGTTAATCTGGAAACAGGTAATAGACCTTCCTCAAAGTACCTTGAACGGTTACTTTTCCAAAGAGTTCTCATATAATATACACATTAATCTGACTAGATAGTTAAATCAATTTTTGTGCTTCTTTTCTTTTATATTCAATTTTCATCTATATATTTTTATATTTTAAATTTTCAATTTTTGATCTATTTCTAAATGTTATGCAAAAATTAGTGTTCCTCACCTCGAAAAATATCAAAAGCAAATCCCATATTCTAGTATCTCACAGAGAAGTTTGACGTGGACAACTCAAAAATCAACCAGATAGTCTCTCCTGAATTCCAGACTATTTACAGGCACAGATTCACGTTAAAATGTCCAAACACTATCAAACCTAGATTCTTGTTTGTTATCTTTCCAAAAGGATAATGTTTCTGTTAGCTAGTAACCATGTACAGTCACATCTAGGAAAATACTTTCACAAATGACCTCTAAAGCAAGAAAAAAACTAATGTCATCCAATTTCAGCTATTCCAGTATATTACTGTCAGGACAAAGTCCTAAACCCAAGTTTTTCACACAACAACTATCATTTCCAAGGCTTATTTTGGGACAAAACAGACAGTTCAAGGGTGAGATGTTATTCCAATAGAAATTTACAACGTATTCGCTACTAGAAGCATGACGAGAAATTGCAACAGACCTTGCTCAGCTGCTCTTCATAGCTTACAAAAATTCTCTTCCTTCTTCCTTCAAGCATAATCAATCAAAGAACTACAGTCTACAGCTTATATCCTTCGTATTTACTGTAATCAATAAATCAACTACTCCTCAAACCCAAGATAGCCTATACAAATTTCCCATATCATTCACTAATCGGACGATTTACCATAATTTAACTAATTTTAACTAATTCAACTCTAACCATAAATACACCACAAATCTCCTCCTTTATCCTTCAAATTGACTATACTTAGCTAAACGCAAATAAATAGTGAAGACAGGGGCGGAGCTAAAGCCTAGCATAAAGGTTCTGCCAGAGTTCAAACCTTTTTTTCTTCCCAAAAATTCATTACAACAACATCAACACACTCAGTGAATAAAACTATTATTATTAAACATGTGCAAAATATTAATTTAGAACTCAGTAACTTAATAAAACTAGAATCCCAAACCCATAAACTTCAATCTTCGTTCTTAGTGAAGGTAAATAATTTACTCAAAATATCAATAATCTCCATTATTCTTCACTACTATTCTCCTCTCCACTCATCTTCGCTATGAGAAAATAGCTAGAAACACCTCTATTCATAATAACTCAAAACTTACTTTAACTAGAAATTAGAATACCTATTCATGTATAATTTTAACTACAATTCTAATTCAAACATGAATTAAACAAATCCTAATCAATTCTGGTTTCCTTCACTTCATTGAATCAAAATTCAAGTATATAAAAGATTACCTTCAAGTGTAGCAGATCGAATAGACAATGTTTTTTTGCGATTAAAAAATGAAGGCGAAGATCTAAAAGACAGTGAAGAAGACGATTGACGCAAAACGCTTGAAATTGTTGAATTTTTCGAAGGGCGGTATAGAGAAGACGAACATCGAAGAGTTGCAGAGAACGCCATTGTTACCTGCAAATCACACAAATGATTTTTTTATTTTTTATTTTTTATTTTCAGTTTATAATTTATTTATCGCTCATTCACAGTTCACACGTGGTAGTTGAATTATGATATTTTTGTCAAATATTTTTTTGAGGTCTACAATGTGTGTAAGGGGGAGATATTGTATAAAAAATAAGCATTTAAATAAAAAATTTATTATTTAACAATGATATTTTTTAAATATGTTTTCCAAATTTGTTAAAATTTTAGAAAAATATTTTGTAACCTAAAAATAAGAAAAATATTTTTTATAGTATAAATAGGTAAAACAAATGTGTTCTTAGGTTTCTAACACACCATATCTTCACCAGACTTAGTCGACTCGACCTCATTAGTCATCCACACCCCTCACTCACGCCGGTCCCAATCTCAACCTCCTATAGTATTTAAAATTATTATAAATATTTTTACTTAGAAAAAAAATTAAATAAAAAATTAACTTATTTTATTTCGAAAAATATTTTTCTTCCCACCGAACACACACTTTTTGTATTTAGACATAACCAAAGGCCCTATTTGTTTTCTTCTATTTCTTTTTATAACCATATTTCTTCTTGATAACCAACACAACACCCCAAAATCCCCTTCTCCTTCCCCTTTTTCTGTCAACTTCTCTACACCAATATTAACCAATTCATTTCTTGCCCTTTTTTTTCCATATAAATTAAACTTTAGAATTATTTCTAAATTATTTGGCTTGCAATGGAAGATCGGAAAGAGGTAAAAAATAAATAAATAAGTCTATATTTTGTTATATTTTATATTCTTTACTCTTTATCCACCTCAAGTTTTGCTTGTTATTGCTTTTTTTTTTTTGGTAGGAATTTAGAGTTGGAACTTTCTTTATTGTTTTATCTACCTTTCTCTAGAGAAATATTTATTCACAATGGATTATTTGTATCAAATCAAATAATTTCACCGTAATAATAATGTGAAATTGTATCACTTAACCGTAGTTATGACATAAATGTTTATATAAAACACATGATTTTATATTTATTGTCTTGATATTAACATAAGAATTGGATCGATTTTTTACCATTTACATTTTGTATGTGAACAAAAATAATTGAATTCGTATATACTAATGTAATTTTTCATCGATCCTCTTGTACCTCCTAGCTCCGCGCCTCCGCCCATAGCTCTATTAATTCTTTAATTAGGTTTCTTTCCAACTTCTTGTTTTTCTTTTCTTCACTTATCTTTTTCCTAATTATTCAAGAATTTTATCAATTTGGTGAATTTAAATCTTCTAGAGTATTTGTATGTGTAATTTTCTAATTATTCAAGAATTTTTTTCCCGACATAGCAGAACGGAGTTAAATAAGGTCAAAAAGGTTCAGTGAAAAATTACATTATATATATATAATTAAAATTAATTTTAATATATTTATAGTAAACATTGAATTCTCAACTTAACTTTTTCGTGTGTTTACTTATTTAGTATTGCATCTCTTCTTCTTGGGTTGTCTGAAAAAGTTATGGGTGTCATGACTATAATTTCCTATTTCTTTTCTTCCATCTAAATCTATTTTTTTTTAAAATAAGTTTTTTGTGGCTCACGTTTAGTCAAATTTAGACTTTGAATTGTAAAGCTAAATCAACACAAAAATTTGAAAATGCAAATGTCAATAGAATTGAAGGAAAAATATATATGTACTAGCTGTTCCAGCTGGACCATTTACAATGCACATATTTTTTTTAAAATATTTTCTTGTAATTAATTAATAAGTTTATTAGTGAATATGTGATAAGCTAAAGAATAAAGGAGTAATATATATGACTTGCTCTATATATCACTTGGCGTGATAAATTTGAATACTTAAGTTAGACCTTCTGAAAAATATTGTTTTCAAGTTATTTCTAAAAACGTCAAATAATATTGAATACTTTTTTATTTTTTTAAAACCTCAAATATTTTGAAATAGTAAAGGGTAAATAACTTAAACACAATATTCTGAAGAATTTGAATACTTTTTTTTCAGTAAATCATTTGTTTCTTCTTTACCTCTTCTTAAGATCTCTCGCATTTTTACTCTTTTGGTGATTTAAACCTACAATCTCAGGATCGGAGGTGAAGGTACTACAACAAAATAAAAGATTTTGTGGCAATTATTTATCGTAATAATATAATATGAGTATTTCTAACGAGCACTTTATATAAATGTTGCTAAAAGCTTTAGCAACACTCTGATGGATGTAATATCAATAACTCAAATACAGCTAATTAACAGTTTTTGCCGCAACAAAATAATGCCACTAAAAGTAAAATCTATTATCGATAAATATCTCTGTTTGTTATAGCGACGATACTTACCATCCGAGCAACACTTCTGATCGAAAGAATAATTTTGTTAACATGCATTTGATTGACCATAAATTTTGTCAATTTTTTTAGCAGAAGGCAGCACCATGGCTATCAGTGCCACAATTTGGGGATTGGGATCAAAAAGGAGCATTACCAGACTACTCAATGGATTTCTCAAAAATAAGAGAGAATAGGAAACAAAACAAGTCAAGAGCTAGTCTTGGAAATGAGGAAGAATTCAATTCCATCTCAACAACAAGTAATAATAATGTGAATACAAGCCATTCAACCCAAAGCAATGATCAAACTTACCATCAAAAACACTCTCCAACTCATGTAAGATTTTGTGACATTAATTAATTCATTTATATATCCTTGTTTTTTGCTTAATTAGTCTTGTGTAGCCTCTTTTTTGGTTTGAGTATTGATATAGTTATTGGTAGCTATGTTGCTCGAACTCTGCGAAAATATGGTAAGTATATCTGTGAATCTTCAAAAGTAGTAGACTTGACTTTCGGGGGATGGACACGAATATAACAACATTTTGTTGTGTCCAAGCAGCACAGACTAGCACTTCCTCCGTCTCAAATTATCTATCGTGGTTCTCTTTTACACATACCTTTGAAAAACATTAATAATGAGAAGTTATTAATTAGCTAAGCATTGAACAATCATAACATCACTCATAATTGAAGTGTTTGTAGTCTTCAAGAACAATAACTATTAAGGATAAAATGAAAAAAATAATAATTTATCTTGAACTTTGAAAATAATAAATAATTTGAGATAATATTTTAAAAAATTAATCACGATAGATAATTTGAGACGGAGAAAGTGAGTTTGCCAACGATTATAAATTGGTTGGCCAAATTTACCAGCCTTAAGCCTACGGCTTAATTTTCGTTGGTACTAGTAACTCAATTTACCAACCAAACTTGATCGATTTACAAAACGGATATATATTTTAGTTGGTACTTACTTACTAATTAGGCCTTTTTTGTAGTGTACTTTGCTTGGCACTATTCTTTATTAGTTTTTCCGATAAAATGATAGATTTCTATATTTCCTTAACGAGAAATTTTTATGGCCACACATGACACAAGTATTACGACGTGTTCAAAATTATAAGTTTTAAATCTTTTATGTTCATAAAAATAGTATTACATATTTAAGATTATAAATATTAAAAGGTTTTTTTTTATTTTATTAAATTTTATGTCAAGTCAAACTATGATAGAATAAAGTGAAACGAAAGGAATGGCATTAAGTACATGGATGAGACAAATAGTTGGCAGCTCTTTATGAAGAGTGGCAAAAAGTATTTAGAGGGTACATGTGATTGGTTTGTATATTGCTATTATATTTTTCCTACTTCTAGAATCTCTTGAGTTGAGAGTTTTTCGGAAATAATGATTCTATCCTACAAAGGTAGGAATAAGGTCTAAGGGAAGATCTAGGGGGTGGATCCCCCTAATTAAAATTTTGAATTTGTCATCAGATTAAAGTTTATGTGCATCTTATTCAAAAGTTTATGTACAATTTATTCAATCTTGATCCACTCGTGAAATTATATTGTTTTTGTTGTGATTTGGTGGCTCCTCTCAAAATGATTTTGATCATGTGGCCATTGCATAAGTACAATATCACATGATATCTGTATACAACACAAGTTGTGTTGCAAGAAAGTGATGTTTGCAATGCCTTATTGGGTAAGCAACTTCTCTTGTCCAGAAAAATTGTTTGAGCAAGTGTTGTAATTTTAGCAAGGCACATTCAATTATATATATTGTTATTACTTAAGTTAGGTAGTATCTGACTTGTGGTGAAAAACTGTGGTTCTATCAGCACAGTGTGTTTGGTTGGATGGAAAATGTTTTTCATCATAAAAATAAGTCAAATTTTTATTTATTTTTTTGTGTTCGATAAGTTGGTAAATATTTTATTTTTAAAATATTTGTATATGATTTAGATAAATATTATGTGAGATGGAGATCAGGGGTAGGACTAGGGTCGTGGGGTGGTGGAGATGGGTGTTACGGGGTGAAAGTGAATATGAGGTGTGTTGGAGGCGGTGGTGAGGACACAATTAATATGGAATGTCACTAGTGAAATTGTTTTGATTACTTCTTCCACTATAAAATTTTTTTCTAATATTTAAGAAACTTGTTTTTTGGTTTTGTTGTGCTATTTGCACTTCTGATGATTGGTTCCAACCATTTCTAACCTTATTGAATGGATTACGAAGAGGTTAGTTAAAAAATTCAAATTTTCAATTGGTTCGATCAGTTCCACGTACAGGATAAACAACTTATATAAAGGACATTCGCCTCCTCTAGTTCTGACGTGTCCTTCTGATCTAGATTATTAGTCGAGCAAGTGAGTTTCAGAAAAAAATGTATATACAAAAGAAAATAAAGAAGATAAGCATATTAGGATTGAAGACTATATATGCTTAATGCTATTTATGCTTCACTTAATTGAGTTGCTTCTTCATGGTGAAAATTTGCACCTATTTTTTTGTTTTTTACAATCATTTTATTTCTATTTTTTTTCTTTTTTGACAGACAAGGAAAAGCATTTTCAGTTGCTTCAATTGTTGTGTGAAAGCTTGAAGATTCTTGTGATTGATTATGATGTTCTAATGTAATGATAAATGTACCAATATATTTATATAAGTTGATCTCATTCCCATTTTTTGAAGTTGTTAGAAATAGTAAATTAATATTCTTGTTTTTTTTTCCACATTTTGATGATTAACAACAATTGTTTGTTAAGAAATCGAGTGTTGATGATTGCTTCTTATTGTCCGGAGCTTTATCCTACATTTTATTTTTTGATAACGATGATATTCATGTCAAATTTGGATGTATTTGACTATTTCATCGAATATTTATCACAAATTGGATATTTTGTGCGAATGAAATTTGATCCATGACCTTTTCGTTAGATGGTGAGTCAAAAATAATACTTTCTCTGTCCTTAATTACTTGTCCAATTTTTTTTTTTATTTGTCTTTTTTAACAAATTAAGAAATGACAGTTTTTTTTTTTACCTATTATATCCTCAATTAATTACTTTGAAAAATGTATAACTTTTTGAAACTCTTAAATTTTTAATTCATCTACTTCATAATTAATAGAGGTAAAATGGTAAACTCACTATGTCAATCATTATTTTCTTAATAGGTGTGTCAATTCAAAAGTGGACAAGTAATTAGAGACAGAGAGAATAAGTAAATAAATTTATTAGCTAGTTTAGATGATTTTGTAGAGATGATTATTGATATAATTAATAAGTAATGCGCAATATGTAAAAATATATGTTGAGATGGCCGAGTTGGTCTAAGGCGCCAGATTAAGGTTCTGGTCCGAAAGGGCGTGGGTTCAAATCCCACTCTCAACATTTGTTTTATCATATGTAAGAAAAAATCAAAATCGATGATTATCATAAATATTTTATTTTGATACATAATATATTTTTATACTCGACTTTTGATCATAAATAAGAAAATCACTTATTTTCAAGAAAACATTCTCCTCTATAAATACCAAACACACACTAATGATGATTATCATAGATATTTTAATATTTTATTCTGATCTATAATATATTTCTTTTATACATAATGTTTGAGTATGACTATTATAATTTTATAGAAAAGTAATTTTACAGAGAATGCATCATTATAACGAATGTCATTACTATTACAAGTAAATGTTATTATATAGAAGTAATAACATCAAAAATCAATTCCGGAGAAAATCAAACGACTATTATAACAAGATTTGTTTATAATTAAAAAGATCACATCAACTCATCTAAAGCACAAAGAGAAGTGTGATGTGCCTTTGGTGCACACAAAAACACACATATGACCACTTCTACTTGCTCTCTCTATACTTTGGTCTGTGTATTCCTTGTTCTTTTTGTTTTGTTATCTTTTTTCTCTTTTGCAACAGAAACAATAATACATAACATATTAAGTAGAGTATAATTTTATAATTGGCGTTTGAAAAAGGTAATGTGTACTCAGATATTGTTATTATCCAAAAAATTTAAAGGTAGATAGATTGTTTATGATAAATTATCGACTTCTGTCAGATATAATTAATGTCATGGAATTTTAAGAGCATAAATGAATGCCTAGACCTTATATATATATATATATATATATATATATAAACAAATTCACGTGAATGCATGAGTTTTTATTGAGTTAAATTGCAGTATTGTTGATTCTATAATTTTATACTCCTTTCGTTTCAATTTATTTGTTTGGTTTTAACTTGATACGAATTTAAGAAAAAAACTTTTAAATCATGTGATTTTAAAGTAAAAATATGTAGAATGTATCAGAATGTCATTAATTAATTTTGTGATCTTAGACATGTCATATGAAAAATTAGAATTAAAAAGTTATAACCAAAAGATTTATAAGCCAACTATAAAAAAAGTAATACAAATAAATTGAAACGAACCGAGTATCTCATCTCTATAGGAAAGAAAAAAATTGAGATGAGATCATAAATGGCCTTTCGAAGTAGCAAGCCGACCATTTTCTCTTCTTGCTTGATGATAAGTACATACATTAATTAGTAGTAGTACTCTTTTTTTTTTCTTCATAGTTATGTGATTTGCTCTGTGGAATATTTGAAAAGCATTTATTCCAATATCCACCTAAAGTAAAGTCAATTTATCATCAAAATAAAAGTTTGGAGAGTCATCTAGATTTCTCCTTAGGGCATGTTTGGTACGAAAGAAATGTTTTTCTAAAAAAAAAAAAAAATGTTAGAAAATGCATGAGTGATTTTTTTTTTATTGATATTTAATAAGTAAACAAAAATATTATTTCACACAGACATAATTATAAAATTATTATGGTAATTGAGGTGGCCATGTGGGGGATGGGTGGGTGGTGGTGGGGTGGGGGTGGGGGTGGGGGTGAAGGTGAAGGTTTGGTGATGAAGGGTTGAAGTATTAAGGGATGAGGAAACAATTAACATGAAATGACATTTATATGACCCTCTATATGAAGGATGACACTTGATTTTTTTTTTTTTAATTTTCTTTTTTATTAGTTAGATATGATAAAATAAACAAATGTTTCTTACGGCGTATTTGGCATGAACGAGAATGTTTGCCAAAAATATTTTCTATCAAGATAAGTAATTTAATTTCTTACTTACTTTTTGATGTTTGACAAGTAAATATAAACATTGTATATAATCTATTCAAACACCATGTAATGAAGGTTTGGAGTACTAGGGGCGTGGGAGGTAGTGGGGATGGGGGCTACGAAAGTAGGGTGGAGGGAGGGATACGTTAAAGAGTGTAGAGGAAACAATTAATTAATTAGTGTGAGATTGTACGTACATTTCGTTTTTAAGAAATTTATTTTTCTAGAAAAAATATTTTCTAATATCTAAAAATATTTTCCGTCGTACCAAACACACCCTTAATACTTTTTTCTTCCTCTTGGTACGTACGGAAAATATTATGACTTCAAGCAACAAGTGAAATAAGCCTTTGTGAATCATCAAATGACCAAGGAATAATTTGCATATATATCCACTAACTTTGCATTGTTCTTTTGGAATTGTGTAAAAAAAATTCCGTTCATTAATCCCACCACTTTAAATCTTATATATATATATAACTTTCTACACGTTCAATTTTCTCATAGCAAGTTAAGCCTCGAAAAATCAACATATAATTTTTTTTTTCTCTCTACAAATTAAACCTTCACAATATCTATTAATTTCAATCACAAAAGTAAGGTTATTTTTAGCCAAAACAATTTTTTTAGGTCTCAAAATGGATATGGTGATGAAGTTAGGAGCAGAAAGTCCGGTGGTGATTTTCACTAAGAGCACTTGTTGCATATCTCACAGCATCGAAACCCTAATTTGAAGTTTCAGAGCAAACCCTAAGGTTTATGAAGTCGATAAATTAGTTTTGAATGGTGAAATGGAGAAGGCATTGGTTGAATTACTAGGGTGTAAATCAACTAGCGTGCCAGCAGTGTTCATTGGAGAAGAGTTTGTTGGTGGCTCTAATGAGATTATGAGTCTTAATGTTAGAGGCAAGCTCAAACAATTGCTTCTTAAGGCAAATGCTATTTGGATATAGGGATTATCAAGGCGAAATCAGAATTTTCAGTGAGAAAAAATTCAAAATATATAATATAAAAGTAAATACATGATCAATAAGTCAAAGTAAATATATAAATCAACTAATTACTAGTTAGCTACTAAGTATATCTTTGGTGTTTCTTTTATGTACTTATAATAAAAGTATGCTTTTACAAGGGTATTAATTACTACTCCATGGTGCACCTCTAAGGCTTATTCTAAACTAGATCTTGCAATATTTATGAGTACTTTTCATGTTTAATTGATGTAGCTAGCACATTGTGGTTAAACAAATATGATAATTTACCTCCACTAAATAATATATTCAGAATTTAATAGATAAAAAAATTTATAATTCTAACAAATCAGTAGACTTGAATGACATTTGCAGTAGCGTCAAAGGAGCCTCAACATAATAGAAGGCTTAAAGAGAAAATTCAGTTAAAGGACTAAAATTAAAATAAACTTTAGATATATTTATTTATAATTTATTTTTCTATCTTTTTAATGCAAATTAGTACGTAGTATTTCTTTTATACATGATTTCTTTGAATATCCTTGTTTAATATTGTTAGTTTTAAGTAAGATTTTATCAATTCAAAAGTTGAAAAACATCTTTTTATTGAGGCAATCATTATATAAATGGCTAACGTAATTCTATAAGTAAATGTTGACAAACTTTAAATAAAGATAAGAGTTGAATTCAAGAAATTTATACCTTGGTATACCTTATTTTAATATGCTTGGGATAACGCTTGAAAATTTAAGAAGAAATTTAAAAAAAATGCAATTTACTTTGTTCAACACTTTTCGACTATTGATTCATATTTTCGACAAAGTGTTACTCTAGCTTATCAAAGATTTGAAGAAAGAGTGTACAAAAAGAGTTTATTTATAAATATAAAACAATATGAGTATTAGCGAAAAGAATGTAAGAAGGCAAAATAACATTTTCTTGATTTCTTCTATTTGAATAAGGTTGAGGAGGATAAAATAATATAATAATTTTTTAAGAAAAAATATATTTTTTTTAATCTCAAATAATTATTTTTTTCTATAAAATACACATAATTTATTCTTGAAAAATATCTAAGGCCGCCCAAAATTTAGAAGCTTAAGGCATGCACATATACCTTAATTTTTGTAAGCGGGAGTCGCCCTTGAGTAGCGTAGCCACATACATTGATGGGTGTTTAATTGAGCAGTATTCGTCAAAAAATTACATTGCAATATATAAAAAATATATATAAAGTATATATGTTATAAATTATTTTTTCGTGCGTATATATATATTAATATTTGAACACCTTTAATGAAATATCTGAATCAGCCGTTGAAAGGGTCTTGTCATAATCTATTTCTTTAGTTTGTGTGAATCCTCATGTTACTACCCTTGCTTTATATCTCTCAATCTCCCCACTTGGCCGAAATTTATTGTGTAATTTATAACTTATAAACTAAAAATTCTGATTTTGATTATGTCGATGACGGTTACTTTTGGAACTTAGCTGTTCATTTTTTGCCACAAGAAAGAGGGAATAGAAAATTCTAGGAGCATAAAGGCATACAAGGACGCTAGGAATCGATCTTGTTAAACTTTAATATAAAATGGACAAAAATACTTCTTATCAAGTAGCATCAAATTTTATCAATGAATAGATTAATTAAGATCGTGTCTCACCTAAATTCTAGTGGAATTTCAACCATGTACAAAGAATATTAGTAGATGAACTTGTTATCTCCTGTATTCAGGTTAGTCAAAAATGCAGAAACAGAAAAAAGATGAAATAGACAGAATGTTCTTAATCCGAGTTCATAGAAATCACTGTGTTTCCATAAGAAATTTAATCCCCTCATTGTACCCGAGGTTGCAAATTAATTCCTCCCAAGATAAACGGATTAACCTGTTAGAGAAGTAGCGGTACCTCAAACTTCAATAACTTCAGCGAATGCAAGAACAACAACAAGAGCACATACAGACTCAGTCGGTCCACAATTTTGTTTATGTAAGAAAATGTATGCAGAGAGGAAAAAAATTTCAGTGTTTGAAAAACGAAAACGACCTCTTATTTATAGCCATTAGCAGCAAGGAACGTGTCTGTTCAGACAAATCTGTTTAAACCCATTTTTTCCAGAACGTTGTGTCTTTTGGGAAAAGTAATGACTTTTCGGAAGGAACAAATTCTTTCAAACGAATTTTACCGTTACGCGCGAATTTCAAATAATTCATTGCGAAATTAATTTCGTTATTTAACTAATATTCTGAATTAATTTATAAGAGAAAAGAATTGAATTAACAAGATTGATTAAATAAATTTTGTCCAAAAATTATAGTCAATCGAAGCCGAAGCCCAGCGAGCGATGACGACGGCGCGAGGGGCACCTTCTTCTTAACCCTTTAAGAACTAAAGGAAGTGTTTCCTAATATAAGGACATCAATTTCCTTTCTTCTACCAATATGGTAAAAATGACTTTTTATTTGCACTTTGCAATGACTTTTCATTTTTCCCTCCAAAATTGGTTCCCCCACTTTCATTGGTTCTTCCACTTTCCATTTTCTCTTTTTATTTCTCATTCACACTTTGCTAAACCCAACAGAACTTTAGTTAGTTTTAAAAATAAAATTCATCAAATTTTAGATCTTCGATGGTCATTTCATCGGTACATAATATGAGTTTTCTTGTATCATAGTGACGAAGTCAGAAATTTCACTTAATGATATTAATATATATAAGGTGTGATAGACCTCAGACTCAACTTTCCTTTTTTTTCGAACCTCATAACTCTCACAAGCGATACTTCGAGGAATTTCAAGGAAATGATGAATGAAAATAAACCAATCAATTACAATGGAGCAGGTTACTATACACTACTTTTTTTTAAAAATCACCACAAATTAATTAATAGGAAATTTGTGCTAGAGAGGACATGATTTTTTCCACTCATTTCTTATCGAACCAACTCACTAGAAAAATGAATGGCAGGAAACAAATTCTCACTAAAATAGTAGGAAGCTTCTTAATTTTTCCGTATAAAACATCACTTTTTTTTTCTTTTCTCATCTATTCAATTAAAATATTTGTCAAACCATTAAACATTTTTCGGTGAGAAATTTCAGTGGAAAAATAGTAATTTTTTTAGTAGTGATAGTGGGTCAAAGTAAAAGACTCAACAAGTGGACCTAAATGAACCTAGCCCGGCCCATATATAATAAGCCCATTTTAACAGTAAGTCGAACATTTGCAAAATTGAAATTTGATAAGATTCGTAATATTGCAAATTAACATGTATCCAAGTAATTAGCGCTTAAACTAGTGGGAATTTCGTAAGTTATCCATTTATTTGCCTTTTAACACTTTACGAACAACAAAAGGAGGGTCAGGGTAGATCTATCTATGGATAATTATAGTTTAAACACTTTGACCAACTAATTTATAAAATATATACAAAATGTATAATTGTATATGCTTTTACTAAATATACATATATAAATACTTATGCACAACATAAACACTTTCGCTATATGCATTATGTATATTTCAATCATATTGATAAATTACTTGATCGAACTATATAATATTCGTGGCTTTCTATGTTAATGAAAGTCACGGCTTGCTTGTATCATTAATATAATATATGGCCTTTCAAAGTTGCAATCGACCCTTTTTTTTCCCTAGCTCAAGGACCAAATTAATTTCACTTTTACGATAAGGAGATCGATGCATGCACTTTTTTCCTCCTCATCATGTGATTTAATGTTTGGAATATTTGATAAGAATTTATTCCAATTATATACAGCTAATAACTAAAGCAAAGTCAATTATAAAGTTGGAGAGTTATCTAGATACCTCTTCACTGGCACATATAATATTATAGACTTCATGCAAAAGTATATGTTTTATTAGGTTATTGTCACAATTCAATTTCATCTCACGTATTATTTATTTTGGTTCAACAAGTCTTATAGTTTACGTTATTATCAAATCCAAAAGCATACTGACCATGAATGTGTTATATTTTATAAAATTCTTCACTTTTCATTTGTATTTTGATATAAGATTCGTCTTTCTTTAAAAGCTTGTAAATTTAGAAACATATTAATCGAGTTTTCTCTTCATCATCATGGTCATTATCGATCGATATCTCGGCTTCTATTTTCCCAAATCAAAATTAAGATGCCTATATATTCTATAGGATTGAAAAAGAATAATAGAATAATATTGAAGTTTAAGACAAAAAGAGAAGAAGATCTATGTATAATCCTTACAAGTGTATTCGTTTCCGTTATATTTTCTTTTTATGGATCGGATCATAAAAGTTTTTAATAAAATATTTTTTCTTTCAATGCAATTATTCTTTAATTCTCTTCAATAATAAATGGTTGTGAGAAACGAATCTCATTTATCTGTCCACTCTGACATTGTAATAATTTGTATGATCATCTCATTTAAAACGATTAATTTAATTTATATAGGGTGTGCTATTCCTATATTTATTAATTATTAATTCTTAATTAATTATTTTGTTCAATTTTTTATATTTATTAATTAATTCTTTTAATAACATTTATAGCTCATATCCGTAGTCATTGAAATGATCATTGTTCTATGGGATTTGCTTACTATAATGTCCAATATGTAGTTTCGCATAGCCGATGTGGTACAAAGAGTAAATTTATATTTCTACCCAGTTTTTCATCCACTATATTTAAATGTAAAAAAATATTTTTTAATTTGAAAAAAAAAATACAGTTAATAGGGGACTGAATTTTACGTACAATCAACTTTAAATAACTTAATAAATATTAATGACATTGATAGCAAAATAATAAATGGTGAAAATCATTTATATCTCTCAACTTTATTATAAAATTATTTTTTTCCTTATTTTTTAGAAGTGAATGGTCAAATACACATCTAAAGAATTCAGATTTTTGTTAGTTTCATAACTGAAGTATCAGATTTGCGAGTTCTCTACCTAACTATCATCAACTATTTATCAAAATATACTTCAACTATCAATTGTTCACATTTGTTTACCTAAATGATAGATGTGTTTTTAAAAGAACTATCATACTTATATACTCATTCTTTGTCTTGAAAATTATATTATTTTTTTCCATGGGTAAATTTGTTAGATGGATTTAAATAAAAAATAAAAAATGATTTTTAAAAGTTTTTTTATTGATAATATAATATTAAAATAAGCATTAAATAAATTTAATTGACATATGATGAGAAAGAAATCTATTATTTAAAAATGAAAATGTAAATATTTTTCACCCTATATAAATTTTAAAAATGTAATATTGTCATTAATAATTAGGTTTATATTGTTTCTTTGAACCTTTTCTTTCACCTTATTAGAGTGAGAATATTGCATACAAATATTACTTTTTTTAAGCCTGATATTTATCATTAAATAGAAACTATTCATATTTCTTAAAACAACCTTAAAAGTTTACAAAAGCTTTTTAACTCAGCACAACACAATATAAAAATAATTTTCTAGTAAGAAAATCCACAAATAAATTCCCTAAAGTTTAGTACTAAGTTAAATATCTAGAACCAAGATCTCAAGTATTTTTTCAAGTAATAAAATTCTCATGTAAATTTTCAAGCAACTCTTTTAAGCTAAATTCACCATAAAAAGACCCCATAGTAATTTCCTATTTAATAAAATTATCAAGTAAATTTTGAAGATAAATTTCCATCTAAATAAGCAATAAAAAGATTCTCATGTAATTTTTAGGTAATGTAGTACTTAGTTTAATCCCTAGAAATAGATTTCCAACTAAATTCGCAGAATTAAATTCTTAACTAAATCCCCAGGTAAGAAAATCTCCATGTAAATCCCCATAAAACTATCCCTAAGTAAATCCCCAAGTAGTTTTACTAAGGAATTGTCCTGCGAATCAATGAAGGAATTTATTTTATTCATTTACTTGTGGATTTATTTATGAAAATATTATTTGCAGATAAATTTCCCACATAATTCCCTAGGTAATATTTTTGTGGAAAATGACGCCAAATTTAGCTGCGGATATTTTTGGGAAATTTGTTTCGCAGATAAAATATATTAGAATTTAGGAATATCATATTTTTCCCATGAAAATCTGCAAGAAAAATCTGCTGACGAAATCCCCAAATAAATTCCCTAGGTAATTCACAGTTTTCTTGTAGTGTTCATCAATTAGCATATAGCATATCCCATCATTTTAAGCCTTATATATACCCTTCTACAACTTCATATTTCTCATAACAATTGTCAAGTCTCAAACTCACTACAAGCTACAAAACTTCTTTTCTTCACTTATTAACACATCGATCTTCACACACACACACAAAAACAAAAACATCAACTTACTATATATATATATATATATAGCATATAGTAAAACTATATAATTTCTTTTAATCAAGGTCTAAATTAACATGGATATGGTGATGAAGTTGGGAGCAGAAAGTCCAGTGGTGATTCTTAGCAAGAGCACTTGCTGCATCTCTCACAGCATCGAAACCCTAATTCGAGGTTTTGGGGCAAACCCTACCGTTTACGAGCTCGATAAACTTTCAAATGGGAAGGAAATGGAGAAGGCATTGATTGAATTACTAGGATGTAAATCAAGTGTGCCAGCTGTGTTCATTGGAGAAGAGTTTGTTGGTGGTTCTAATGAGATTATAAGTCTTAATGTTAGAGGCAAGCTCAAAAACTTGCTTCTAAAGGCTAATGCTATTTGGATATAGAGATTAAATTTACTAGCTAGCAAGTAATCATCGACATAATCAGAATTTTTCACTAAAAGTTTTTTTAAAAAATATATAAAAAATTACATATACGAATAAGTCATTGCATTTCAATCGTGTAGTATATATAGATTATATATAAAGATCAAAATTCACTAGCTAGCTAGCATGTTTAGATTTTGAAACCTTTCATTGTAGCAGTTTCAAGTCTCATATTTCCTATTTTGATGTACTAGTGCATAAAAATAATTCATAAATATATAAGTTTTATCTTAATAACTTCTATATTATTATTATTTTTAGACAAAACTTCTATATTATTGTTGCATTACTAATACATTTTTCTAATGTAGATCTTGCAAATGTTATTCCTCGTTATATGGAAGTGCATTATTCTCTTCTATAAATTGCGGGACTTGAAGAGGTTGAATTTTCTAATTAGGTTTATAAAATGGAATATATAATTATGAAAGTGTTGGAGTATGTGATTAGATAATTTAAAATATAAGTCTATTAAATAAAAATTAAAATACATTTTTATTTTTTTAATTATATTTTTAACACGTCTTTTAGTGTGAACCTAATTGACACAAATCTATCTAAAGAAAAGAATGACCTTTTGACTTCAAAATGATTCAAGTTCCTTCAAAAAGCAAACACACTTCTGATTTATTTTTATTTTTTTCTTCCAACACTATCATGGTACTTCATACTAGTGTGCCTTGCAGAATATTGATCTTTAATTGTCATGTTGTGGTTGTGTAATCTTTAAAAAATAATTAATTAAGAGTGTAGTTTACTTAATATATTTCTTATTTATTTTTTAAAAAAAATTTGATCTATTATGTGCCTCTTAATTTTCTAGAATAATTTAATGTGAAGGATCAAGTTTTTTTTAAAGAAAAAATGATTCTGGGGAAGCTCGGCTTAAGTTAGAATATATTAGTATACATCTAGTCAAATTAAAATATAAGGGAAAATAATATATTAAATTAAAACTTAAATAGAAAGATAAGAAAGAGAATAATGGTAACTTTTCTTTCAATATTTTGACGCGTAATGACATGTACAATGTTGGTATTTATAAGTAACTTGAAAAGTCAAATTTCATAATTGTATTAGATATACATAAAAATTAGATTATAATCTACACATTTCAAATAAGAAATTTTAATAATCTAATTGATTGACTATTTAGATTTTCTTCTCGTAGATAAATATTTAATTTTACATCTTGTAATTTCCTTCCTCATTTTTCTTTCTTATATTTCTGATATGATAATAAAATAGTTAAAATAAAATTAATGTATCTAAAAGGTATGTATGTAAAATAAAAAATAATTAGATAAATATATTTAACGACTAAAGAAATTGATTTTGAAAAACTAATCAATAGAAGAATTAAAAAAAACAAATGGGAAGAAATATAAAAAAAGAAGAGTGAGGAGAAAAGGGAATTTTTGACCAAAATAAGCTATTTTTAAAACCAATTCACCAAACTAATACGCTTTTTAAATTTTTTACAAAAGTAGTATAAACGTACTTCATGGTAACGTTTTAGGTTATTTTTATTTTAAAAATTCAACGGACAAAAACTGACGGGGTTGACGATGTTAAATAAATAAACGTTACTATGAGTAACGTTTTAGGTGTAAAACGTTACTCATAGTAACGTTTTAAGTGAAAAACGTTACCCACATATTTTTAAAAAAAAAGTGAATTGTGGTCACGTGGACCTTTTATTCATTCATATCCACAAATGTCACCATCCAAACAAAACAAAAATACCAAAAGAAAATACAAAAGGAACTTTCCAAAATACATTGGTTAGTCCAGATCTACAACTATGGTGGTTTTGAGAAACCTTCTTCTTTCACTTCATCTCAGGCCCTTCAGCTTCTTTCCAGGTATGTGTCCAAGTCCATTTCCAAGATTTTGCAGCTACGAATCGAGCTCCCTGACGTTCTTGTTCTTCTCTTTGCAGCGAGGTAGTCACCCTTGGCGGTGATTGACCGGAATACCAACGACCCCAGCATCACTCAGATCCAGCTCACTGGTGACTCGGGAGTTCTCAGTAAGCAATTTAATCTTTGTTGTGTTGTACTCCACCATGTCTTGTATCATGCCTTCTTTTCCTTAACTGTTATTGTTGCAACTAGACGGAGAGATCATCAATTTTATCTTTGAATCCCTGTATGAATGTTATATTTTATTCATGTGTATGCTCTGTTCACTGATTCTTGATTGGCCTAGTTCAGGTCAAAACCTAATTTCATGGATAAACGATAGCTCTTCTATTTCAAAATCAATTTTGGAGATTTCTTGTTATATCGAGTTTCACAATAAATTATGGCTATAAATCTTTCGAAAAGCTTGGAATCAAGTTTTTTTTCCTGTGTTAGAGCCTTGAGGTATGTTTTTTTTTCCTTACAAAATAGTAAAAGGAATGCTTGAATTTTAGAATTTCTATCTTCTCGAATTACATCGTTTTGGTTATATAGAATAATCACTCAAGAAATTCTGATTTGTATGTTGTGTTTTCATTTTGAATTGATACATCTTGTTGATGCAAAGAGAAACAATGAAAAACATGTTCACATGAAAATGGAATGGAAGACTATAACAGGTTGACTTGCAATCGACCTCTACTAAAATTGAGTTCATTTTCCAAAATTTTAATGAAACATTAGGTGACAGCACATTTATTTTGATTTGCTTGTTATATTTTGAACTAACATTAATATTTAATTTACTTTCGTACGTGTTTTTCATTTTAATAGATACGTATATGACTGGTTATAGTGCATACCAATTGGATCCCGGTCCACTTGAACCATCAGTATTAACTCAACAACTTACCCATAGGTCACGGGATATATGGGATGGAAATGTTAATATGATTTTAAATACGAGGAGGTGTGATGGAAAATTTTGGGACCTCGTAAAGAAATATCCCATTCATCCATGAGTCTTAGAAGTGATTGAATTATCAGGATTATATGGTGTTTATAGATCAAATCGACCTAGTATTGATCGTAGTTTGATCACTTCACTAGTAGAGAGATGGTGTCCTGAGCCTCATACGTTTCACTTTAAGACGGGTGAGGCGACAATCACCTTGCAAGATGTAGAAGTGTTGTACGGCTTACCTGTGAATGGTGATCTAGTACTTGGTGATGAGTCGATAAGGACCATAATGAATTGGCAAAATATTTGTCAAAGATTGTTAGGTTTTATTCCACGTCCTCAAGACTTCAACCGTAGTAGCCTCAAGGTAACTGCACTTAATGCACATATGCTCAAGCAACTACAGTTACCTGACTTGGCAACACAAGATATGATCAATCAAATGGCTAGATGTTACATGTTTTGGATGATTGCTGGTATGATGATGGCAGATACATCTGGCAACTATTTAAAGCTTATGTTCCTTCCTATGCTCGAGGATCTCAGTGTAATTAGCTCTTATAGTTGGGGTAGTGTAACCTTAGCGTGCTTGTATCGCTTTTTCTGTAAGGCCTCACAGAGTAACCAAAACGAGATAGCTGGATTTCTACCACTACTCCAGGTATACTTAATAACTACATCAATTATTTATAAATATTTCTTCTAGTTTATAATCTCATAATTATATATTTATATATTATGTTTAGATTTGGGCATGGGAGAGAGTTACTGTCCTCAAACCTCAGGTAATAGCACAAAAGGACACCGAAAATAATTTTCTTATTGGTTTACCTAGGGGTCCACATGCTACTAGATGGTTTGCACATTTTAGTTGGACTGATACCACTAAGCATGTGTTGAAAGTTTTTAGGGATGCACTTGATTCCATGACAGAGGATCAGGAATGATGGTATACAGGTTTTTTAAATTTTTTTTATGTATATATTGTAGTTGAAACTCATTTCTTTTCTCTTTATGTAGTTTATTTGGGAACCATATTCGGATGACTTAATTGAGAATCTTCCTGACTATTGTCGAATTGGACGAGACATATAGTGTGTTAGAGCTCCAATTTTTTGTTGGGATGTCGTCGAGGTTCACTTGCCTAATCGAGTTATGAGACAATTTGGATTGAAACAAACGACACCAACTCCATTTCTATTTGATGCCACACATTTTCACCATAATCGTAGGGGCAGACCAAATACAAATTGGAAGTTGGACCATGCACAATAGTTGCCTTTTTGGAACCAAGAGCTTCAATATATTTGTGATGCACCGTTCAATCGTGAACCACTTCGATATGATGACCCTTACCTTATTTGGTTCAGACGCATTACTCGTCTTGTTATCGGTAATCCTACTCAACGTCCTCAACAACAAGAAGGTTATGTACCAAATTCAACGGCATATGAAACAATGGTATGTATTAGATTTCGTGTGTTTGTGATTTATCTTTTGAGGATATATCAATGGCAGGGTAGATATTACTTCTTCTCAAAAAATTTGACTTGGAAAATTGTTACCTATGTTTTTTCTTAGAAAATATTATATAAGTGCTTCAGATTGATCTTTGTTTGAGCATCTGTTAGAAAAAAGAATCGAAAATGCTTGTTAGAAAAAGAATTGATCTTTGTGTAGGTGCGTCATATTTATTCCATGGTTGATAGAACCAGAGCACTTGGTGATCAGCCATCAATGGAGGATTTATACATATTTCGTGCAATGGTCTGGAACGAAGGAGAAAAATGCTTGACATATGTGCACGAGGCTGATAGGATTAATGTACAAGCCGATTGTAGAAGAGATGAGGTGCATGATGATCATTTACATTCCCCTGTTCGTAGGCGAGGAAAAGGTGGTGTTACTGGTAGGATGGCTCGTGCTATTGAGAAAGGACGAACGCCTATTGAAATTGACAAATCAGTCTCCGAAGATGATCACACAACTTCTGATATTGGTTTCATTTCAAGGGGCCAAACTCAGGAGTTCACTCCTGGGGCATCAGGTATGACATATCAACCAACAAATATTGATATTGTCCCATACACGAGGTCACAAATATTAAGGAATTCAAGTCTTTCGTCACTTGAGAATGTATTTGGTGGTTCTCGGCCTCAACATTTTGAGAATGCCCCCAACTTTAATTCATCACCTGGGCTGCCAATGTCCATTGAGACCCCTAATGTTGTTAATCATTTAGTGGACTCCAACAATCATATAGAAAGTAATGAGTTGGATGATTCCAACAATGAAGTGGAGAATGCAAACGAATGTGGTGAACCATCAGTGAAGGAGAAACGTACGATTTTTTCTAAGCGTTGTGGGACTGGTACTATTAACATCTTTATATTATTTTTTGACATAAATGTTCCTCTTTTTAGTTGAATAATTTAAAATTACCCTTGTTTGTCAGGGAGTCACTATCTTCGCCAGCATGGCAAAAAGAAACAAGCAAAGAGAAACAAAGAACTGTAATTGAGAGGTTTCATTGTACTCGTCCTCCCTCTCATCTCTCTTCTCCCTTCGGTTTGCAGATCCATCTCTCTCCTCTTTTCCTTTGCTCTTTCTCGAAATGCCACAGGTACTATGCATTATCTGTTTCTTATCTTCCCTTTGAATTTTTTGGTTAGCCATTACTTGCAGAGTTTATATCTTATGTAGATATCATGGAACTTTTGTTCAAGGGTTTGGAGAATGATTAGGCCTTGTAGGAAACAAGGCTGTGAAAGTTCTTTAGTCAAAGAATATTCATTGTAATTAAGACTGCTAATATCAAGAATGAATGCTACTTAGATCTTCATTAAACTTTTATAAAGGTTGTCTTAATTTCTTTACTGTGTGAATTTTTTTTTCCTTGTAGCTATTAGATACAATTGAAAAATAATATATTACATTTTATTTATGCTTTAACTAGTGATATATTCTCTTAAGTCGATCATTGTAAATATCAATCATTGTGCTGCTCCAAGCAATGTGAGTATTAACGCTTTCATTTGCTGAGAATTGTTCAAGATTTATGGGTTTTGGGACATGTTCTACAGTGAGATATTTAGTTTATCTCCTGAGTATTTCCATTATGTTGTAGACCTACTTTGGGTCCTGATTATATTCTTTGTTCCAGTATAATGATCTCACTTGCGAGCTTGTGCAAAGCTATTTGGACGAAGTAAATGACATTAATTTCTGGCGTTGGATTTCAATTTTGGAGTTTCTACTCGAGAGTTGTGTGTCCCGGCATTTATTGGACCATGAAGTATTGAAAGAGAAAGAAGTGAAAAATCATGTAAATCAATCTTGTATTAGCTGTGTGTCCAATTATATAATATCAAACATTTCGAGTTGTTTAAAGTATTAGCAATTTGAGCATTTCTAAGTTAAGTTTGTTTTTTCCTCTACATTTCTAAGTTTATGCAGTAGATAACTTTATGCACTAATAATTTTTCCTCTATTAGCAATCTGTAAATCTGAAAATTAACACTAATAATTTTTCCTCTATTAGCAATCTGGAAATCTGTAAATCTGGAAATTAACACTAATAATTTTTCCTCTATTAGCAATCTGAAAATCTGGAAAAATTTATGCACTAATAACATAATTGCAAAAGATTAATGATTATTTCAGTTACAGTAGATAACTGAAAGGAAATTAACACAATTAGACATCGACCCATAACTATTCACTTAAATTTAATTATGATTGGGACATCGACGCCTATCATGTCCAGTCTGCCTACATAATCCACAATCTCGCTCATACACTGTAGAACCACGATCCATTTCATTAGGTATTCTAGTTGTCCTTGGCCGATTAGGATGACGATAGAATTCATTACTTCTCGTTGTAAAACTTGGAGATGGCAAATATGCCTCATGACCAATAGGCCGTGAGAATGACCCAGAATATGTTGCAACATAACTCTCTATTGTGAAATGCTCGCTAACAAAATTTCTAGCTAGCCCTCCCATTCTATCAGTTACCTTCATGACATGTGAACATGGGAAGTGCAAATTAACCCATTTTCCACAATCACATTTTCTTTCATTCAGTGAAACACAATGAGGATTAGCACTAGTACCATCAGCTTGTATTGATATAACCTCGTATACCCATGTGGGTATATTTCAATAAAAAATAAAGTGCCTTTTTGAACTTTCATAATTCTTCTCCCACTTTATTTTGAACCTCTCAGTCCATAATTCATTTTGTTCTGCAAGTTGGTGCGCTATTTGAGACCTACGGGTATACCGTTCAATAGTTTGCTCCAATGAAAGTCTAACCATAGTAGTGACAGGCAAACCTCGTGCTTTTTTCAACACTCCATTGAACGACTCTGAAAGATTTGTTGTCAACACTCCCCATCTTTTTCCACCATCATGGCTAACAGTCCATTTGTCCAAGGGAATTTCCATGAGGTATTCATGTGCTTCGACATTTTCTTCTCTAATTTTTCACATCAAGGATTCAAACTTCCTTACTTGATGGGCTGAAGCAACCCTCCACATCAGTCTGTTGAGGTCCTTGTTTGGAAATTTCGATTGAAAGTTGCTCTTCAGATGCCTTATGCAAAATCGATGAAAGGCTCGAGGCTCTTGAAATCGCCGCAACTCCTGCAAACTAGTCAAGATTCCTTTTTCCCTATCAGATATAACACATACATCTTGTCTACTTTTTATCACATGTGCACTCAAATTTCTAAAAAATCACTTTCATGCCTCTTTTGACTCTTTGTCTACAATAGCAAACGCTAAAGGAAGAATGTTATCATTTCCATCAATTCCAACAACAATTAATAATTTGATCTCATACTTTCCATAAATATGAGTTCCATATACTGAAATAACAGGGCGACATGTTTGGAATCCATCTATGCATGGCTTGAAAGCCCAAAATACAAATTTAAAAGTTTTTACCTCTGATGAACTCATAGACTCTTCGTGTTTCCATTCCACAGCTGTTCCATGGTTAAAGTGTTGAAACGCTGCAAAAAATTTAGGTAGGTCACTAAATGATTTCTCAAAGTCACCATACACCAATTCAAATGCGCGTTGACGTCCAAGCCACGCTTTTCTGTATGTCACTTGATGACCAAATTTTTCATGAACCTTTGAAATGACATCTACCACCAAGTACTTAGGATTTTTGCTAATTTGATTTAAAAACAGTGATGCAATCAAATTGGTATTTAGATTGGCGTGACCAGTAGAAAACCCTTCAGTCTCACATCTATGATTTTCAACATATTTTCCTATCTTCCAAAGATTATCTCCAACTTTTCGACCTCGAAGAAACCACAAGCAACCCAATAAACTATAAAACTTACATCTCACAACCCATAGACTCTTGGTAGATGTTACCACCTTAAACTCCTTATTTTTGTGCAAACTCCAAATCGTTATCGCCCGTTTCAACTTTTCTTTACTACTAAAAAACATACCTTTTTTCAAATCCTTTTTTGCTTCCTCAGACCAAATTGAACAATAGTCCATTTCAGATTCACATGTAGACATGAAAATGTCTTCCTCATTCTCTAATGTCCTGAAATAGGGTATGTCATGATTTTGTATTTCAGACACGCCTTGTTTATGATTATGAAGATTTACACCATTCTGAGAAAAATCTCTAATATCATCAATATCTTCATCAGGTTCACTTTCATCACCATCTTTTGGAGGTTCATATTCCTCCGAACTTTCATCACTAATTTCAGCATTTACATCTTTATATAGATCAATATTGGTCTCATTATCTCTGTAAAAAAATATTAGTTAAATTCTAGCAAAATTATAAATATAGAAGCTTGTTTTAAAAGCATTAATTTATACTCTAAAAGGTTAAATCTTCTATCAATAAGAGATAATTTATGTATACTAACAATAAAATTATCTTATTAAATTGTTACACTAAAATTCAGTAAAATATAGATTTGTTGTTTTACCTGGCCTCATAATCTCTGTGACTATTATCAATATGCATTTGACTACTTGATCCTTCACCAAATGATCAATGACCTTGCATCGACAATTGTTGGAATGGTGGTTGAACAATCGGTTCTACAAAATGAGGTTGATTGGCCGTGGTAAAGCCATAATTTTGAGCCAATAAATTCATGTGATAACCATGATGACCACTAACTTGAAATACAACATTTTGATCTATTGATTTGGACTTTACATACATCTCCAAGACATTTATATCAATCTTATCCGCAAATTTTTGAGGTATGAAAAGAAATTGTAATAAAGATTGGTCATTCTCAATTTTAAACTCAATGAACCTTGTATTGTTACCTTGAATTGAACATGGATATTTTCCAGAAATATCCATATGAATATTTTCACTATTTGTTCCCATTTTCTCATGCAACAATCCAACCAATTCAACATAGTAAGTTGAGGTAGACATACTAATAATCATTCTAGCACATTCAGTATACCTAAATCCGTTCATATCCGTAATTATTTCGCCACCCCAATACAAAGCAACCATCACATTATGTTCAAAGCTCGTCATCTTTATCCTACACATAAAAATAAGATATTTTTTTAAAATAATATTAATAAATTTAAAAAATAATTTTAAAGCTATAGTAAGAACTTAACATAATATGATAAATTTGACTTATTTAATTCATACCTGATGAAATTTTATGAATATTATTTTAACACTCAAAGTGAAAGTTTTGATGAATATTGTTGGAATATGCAAAAAATTCCTTACAACAACATTTATTTTATAATCACATGTGTTGTAACTAACAGTCACGTTTTTAAGGTGAAACGTTACTCATAGTAACGTTTTACAGCTAAATTTGCAGGATTCGATTCTAAATTTCCAGGAGTTGAAGGCCCGTGATTGGATTCTTTAGAAACGTTACTCAAAGTAACGTTTTAGGTGTAAAACGTTACTATGAGTAACATTTTAAATTTGCAGGATTTCATTCTGAATTTACAGGATTGGATGTGATTGGATTCTCAACAAACGTTATTGTGAGTAACGTTTTACACCTAAAACATTACTCACAGTTACGTTTTAGGTGTAAAACGTTACTATGAGTAGCGTTTTAAATTTGCAGGATTTCATTCTGAATTTACAGGATTAGATGTGATTGGATTCTCAATAAACGTTATTGTGAGTACGTTTTACACCTAAAACGTTACTCATATTAACGTTTATTCATTTAACGTCGTCAGATCCGTCAGCTGTTCTGTCTGTTGAATTTTTAAAATAAAAATAACCTAAAACTTTACTATGAAGTACGTTTATACTACTTTTGTAAAAAATTTAAAAAACGTATTAGTTAGGTGAATTGGTTTTAAATTCAACTTACTTTGGTCAAAATTTCGAAAAAAGAAGAAAAGAAATGAAGTTGAAAAAGATAGAACCCACATATTATTTTATTTAAAAAGTAATTTCTCACGTACCAACTTTTAAATGCCTTCACATGTGCAAGGCAGCAAGGGTTTAATTATTTTTCGTGAATCCGACAGGTAGGTTTTCTTTTCTTTTAGATAATATAATTAGTGGCGACGAGATTCAAATTTATGATCTTTATCTACTTTGATATTAATTGAAGTATGTCAAAATTTAGTTGTTAAACAAAAAAAACAGATTTTATTTATTTAATTATGTCTTCAATACATAAATATATATTTGGAGTATTTTTCTTTCATTCACGTGTATATGTATGATTTATTGATTTACTTATGCCAATATAAAGTTTTTTTCATTATTCTTTTTCTCGAGTTCAACTTCTATATATTTAAAACTTATTTTTAAACTATGTACGTGGAAGGTTTATCAATTTGTTTATTTGATTAGTTACCTTCCCATCTTCAAATTTTACCTTCTTCTGGCACCTGCTCATATTAGGTCAAATTATATATTCCCTCCGTTTACTTTTATTTGTCATGTTGCACTCTTGGAAAGTCAATTTGACTAATTTTCAACGTTAAATTAGATTATATTAATTTGATATTTTAAATAATAAATTTAGAAATTCAAAAACTATACGGAAAGTATTATAAATTGCAACTTTTTGCATATCAATATGAAAAATAAATGTAAAATATTAGTCAATTTTTTTATAGTTTGACTCTAAAAAAGAAAACTATGACAATTAAAAGTGCACGAATATAGTATAAAAGATAATAATTTTTAATATATTTTAGAGTATATTGGTTCACAAGATTGGCCCAAGTTTAATTCGGGCTAAATGGACTAGATTTTGTCTCTTAGATCCGTTTTAAGAATATTTCATAAGTAGTGTTGTTAGTATCAGTATTTATTTTTTTACAAAATATAGCGATATTTTTTTTTTTTTTTTTTTTTGTTTTCAAAACGTAACAACATTTTTCTTTCAAAAGATAGCAAAATATATTATAACCGTGCACATACAATATCTAGTCGTAATTGAAATTATGTGAATACAATATTTAATTGTAATGGTATATGCATGTATATGTATGCATGCATATATATGTTTTTAAAACAAAAATAAGTTGTAATGTGTGGCCAACTGTATGTGTATGTATGTGTTTTCTAAGCTAATTAAACTGGATGTATGTGAAGACATTAACTGTATGTGAGGCAAACTAGATTCAATGTAGTTACTCTGGCGACAACGAACAATTGAGGATGAAGTTATAGTGATGGCTAAGGTTTTTTATGATACATAAATACGTATATAAGTGTCTATAAGATATATAATTACATAATCTCGCTATATTTTGTAATTATTTGAAAATATCACTATAAAAATAATAAAGAAGTAGAATATGCTTCATCAAGTAATTTTGTCCTATGTTCTCCATTAGTTAACCATCAACTCGGTACGTACATGATGTAACTTCCCATTAATCGAATAAATAAATTTCTAGAAGCAAAATATATAATAATAATAATATTAAAAACTTGACTTTATCTTTAGTGATCCTCTTTGGAAACTTCATTTAGTATAATGATGTAACAAACACTTGAAAAATAATAATCTAGAATAGTTGGGGGTTTAAAAAATAACTAGATTAGGTGACTTAATTACACACTTGATCATATTGATTCATCTTATTTGTTAGATGCCAAAATAAAATAAAACGGTTTAGAATTTGTAATCTAGAAAATAAAATCGACAAAAATAAAAGTAAAATTATTAATACAAAATAAAAGTTATAATTATGATGTATATACCTTTAATTTTGTTATCCTTCTTATTTCATGAAAGCAAAACTCCAGCCTTGGGTAAAAGCCCTTACCCAGGGCTGCCTTTGAAACAAGGGTCATCATAAAATCGATTTTCGACGAATAAAAAACACATATGCTAGAATTATAATCTCAAAATACCCTAATAAGAATGTGTATATTTAGCTATTAATATAGTGAGAAAAAATATATTTTGCATCCTATAGGACTAGAATTATCAAAATAACAAGTGTTCTACCTTTGAGAGCGACTTGAACTATTGATTTACATAAAGACTTATAATAAAACCTAAAAATCGATCACTGAATCGAGTACCTCTACTGAATAAAGCTCAATAGATTTGTAACATGAGCCTTTAATTTATCAATTGATTATAGAGGTGCTTCACCACTAAAATAAACTTTGCTTGTCAAATTACATTAAAAAAACCATAAAAAATTCAATATTTTCAAAATCTACAAATTTAATTATTTTATTTACAGCTAGGAAATATTATTTCCAGTCTGAAATCGAGGAGGTTTACGTTTTCCTGGGGGTGTTGAACGTCTTGCTACTGCTGGCCTTACAAAAGCTCCCTTTTCTTCTTCATTCATTCCCTGTAATTATTTTTGAAATAATTAAAAAAAAAATCTTAACTTATAAATACTAAAAATATATATATGAAAAAATATCACCTTGAACGATCCAAAATAAAAATTACATTACATTGTGTTTGATATGGCGGAAGTCATTATTCAAGAAAATATGTATATTTTAAAGGAGAAACTACGTAATCACACATACTTCATTATCATATATTCTATTATTATTTATACTTTTAAAATATTACATATCTTACAATTAATTAAGAATTTCCTACCATATATTGAAAAAGATACAATTTGATATATGTAGTTTTGCTGATATATACACTAAAATAGGAAGAGAGGCGAGCGAGATATTGTTATATATCCCGGATACATGCAAATTATACTAGATAAATACCGGTTGTATGTATCTGATGACTGTTGTGATTCACTATTTGGAATAGTAGATATATAGGAGAGCGGCAGTGAGATGAGAGAGAGGATGATCTAATATATATATATGCGAATCCACTTAGATACAATGTATCAAGAACAATTGAAATATATGTATCCAGATGTACCAAAATCTGATAAGATACATAATATTGTAAACTAGAGCTTATCTAAGTAATTAATTAATTCCTAAACTAGAGGAATTTATGAAATTAATTATCAATACTAAAAAATTTAATCATAATACCTTCTTATTTGCTAATTCATTATTAACTTCCAATAGAAATATATTTTCCACTCACGAGCAAAAAGATTGAAGTGGAAGTAAATGAAGTGTCAAGGAATTTAATGAAAGGAGAAAAACAAAACAAAATATTAAATGTATATATATATATATAAATGAATAAGTTACCTTCTCATTTTCAATGTTTAAATTTTCATGCTCATCATTTCCTGGAGAATAATATCATGATCAAAGTTATAAAAATAAACTTCTTTAAGATAAATATTTTTCTACTTCTTTAATAAAGATGAAAAAGAAGAAGAAAATGAAATACCTTTACCAAAAGAAATAAGGAATTTAATTAGATCTAGAAATTTGTTCTTGATATCTTGGACAAATAACGCAACTGCCATAGATTTTCTTGATTTATTTCTATGGATAATATCAGTTATGAGCTTTATATATCCACATCAATTATTTACCCTAAAGTTTTGATCAATATTGTAATATCAATAGGATATTATTTTTTTCACAATAATAGATCTAAAGTTTGATTCTCATTGAAGATCACGACAAATATTAATGATGACACAAACACGCAGTACAATAATTTCAGCTTTTGACAATTTTTTTTTGCACGGTTAGTCACTTTTTAATTCAAGTTTGATTATTTGCTACATGACTACCACTACTTATTGTCTCTTAGATTTTTAATGTTTAGTTCAAATTTATTTGACTTATTTTTTTAAAAAAAAATGAATAAATAAATAATTTTTTAATTTTAATTTTACACTTAATATATTTAAGATTATAAGATTAAAATTGTTTTATTGATATATTTTTAATTTAAGATTTATTTTTTATAATTATTTTATAAACTGTGTATCAGGTTAAAATAAAAGAAACAAATAAAAATACAAAAAGTATGATTTTTACGACACGATCAGCATATTCTTATTTTTCTTTTACTAAATTTCTCTTCTATGAAAAAAGGGGATGATGTTGGGTTGGATGACCCTTTGAAATTATAATTTATTGATGTTGGATGTAAGATCAATTTAATTGCTATATTAAGCTTTCTAAGTGGATAGTAAACATTTCTTGATTTTTAATTAAATATTTTGTTTGAATTTTTTGAATATGGAGTCATCTTTGTTAGGGAGTGCTTTACTCTTAATATGGCACTTTTCAATATGAATTTAAATTTAACCGAAATTTCACTGTGAATTAGAGGACATACATAATACAACAAGAAGATATTTAGAAGTGATAGATATTTTTCTTTTAGCAAATATTCAGAGGTGATAGATATTTTTTTAGCGATAATATTTATTATCGTAAAAATATTTGCATAAGTTAAATATCAGAGTTGTTAAAAGTTTTAACGACAATTATATAGGCTAATGATTATAAATATATATTTATTATTAATGCTAACTATAATATATAGACAATTATATTATTGTCATTAAAAATTGTGACAAAAATCTTTTATTTGTTATAGTGATAGTTTCACCCTCATTGAAGATTGTAGGTATCTGGTGGCGATTAATAGATCTATCATTACTCATATTTGACATCTATTATGACGAATAAATCTTTATAAAATTATGTATATTTGAAAATTTGTATTTATATAAAGAACTTGATATGTGATTTACCAATTTTGCACCTTAGGACATTCTAATATTTGTTTATGAATTATAATTTGCTCATTTGATAAGATTGCATAAACATTGGGTTCAATAAATTTGATACTTTTCATAATTGCTTGTGGGGTTTTTATGTTTTTGAAAAAAATATAACTTAAACAATTTAAAATTGTATGTCCAAACAAAATTTCAACTTCATATCAATCTGATTTAAATAATGATTCCACATCGCATGAAACAGGCCCTTAAAATTTGATTTGAAATAAGTGTTTGTTTATGAAATATGCATAAAATCTTAATTTCAATTCTAAATTATGATTTCAAATATCAAATTCTCCAAAAAAGGTTGAACTTCAAAACAAAAAAAATTAAATATAAAACTTGACCCATAAATTTATATATTTAAAAAAAAAAAAAAAGATACATGTTCAACATAAAGAAAATACCACGATCCATGTGAAAGCTTCCTATCAAAGAATTACTAATTATTATTATTATTGACTAGTAAACTTTTGTAAAATTATTTATATCTGAAAGTTTGTAGTAGTATAGCACGTATTCACAAACATTTTAAGCGTCAACATATGCAATTAATGAGGGCTGAGGCCTCAGGCAAATACAAATATTTTGATATCATTAATGAAGTAACTTTAAACTTCGAGTAAAAATTTCACACTCTCAATAATTCAGATATAAAATTTAAAAAATTAAACTAATTTAAATATATTTTTGACTCGTAACTTTTTATTCTTCCTTATTAAATCAAAGAAAAGTAAGTAATTATTATAATTTTATATAAATAAGTCAAAAGAAAGGAAGCAACACAAGTACATTACAATCTAAGAAATCTTCTCAAAGTACAATAACAAAATTACACTTAAAAATACAATAGAAAGACAAATATCGTCCGATTAACATATTTGACTTATTTTTGTCAGAGACGAATTCGGAATTTTAATTTATCGTTCTGAATTATAAATATTTTTATTTATTAGATTTTGGATATTCTAGAGTTTATTATTGTCTGTTTGCATTTTGGGAGGATCACGCTTTGATGGAGGTGTTGAATGAACCGCAAGATCTTCTCGTATTACAATTTTCTCTCTTTCCTGTATTTGAAAGAAAAAAAGAAAATTAATATCCTTTTATAATAAACAATTAGAAAAAAATTATAATATTTTCTTGAAAAAAGTTTGAGATTTTAATTGCATGCTTCTTGTAGTGTCCAAAAAATAGTATAATCATGCTATAAATTAAATAAAGTACTAGACCCTTATTATAACTAAAGAAATGAAATGCAATTAAAAATCAAAACAAAAGATATATACGGTGGCCGAGTTAGAATTTTTATTAAGGGATTTAATATATGAGGAAGTAAACATACGAATAAGTCGAAGAGGATTCAATGTCTATTGCATATACATAAAATAAAAAAAAAACGAGTGATAGTTTAAGACTTTAAGTGTATTTCTCACACTTTCAATAGTTTTTTTTAAATCATTTAAAACGTGGTTCTAGCTGGCTTTGAACCGAGGTCATGAGGGCAGACACATGCACTTTCAATAGTTTAGGTATGAAACTAAAAAAAAAAGATAGTTTAAATGTGTTTTTTTACTGTTAACTCAATACAATTTTAACCATATATAAATTGTAAGATTTTATGTCGAAAAAAATTCGGATGAACCAAAAAAAAATACAAACATAATATATAGAAAAATTCGAAGAAGAAATTCAGCTACCTCACATACCACCTTTGTTATTTCTTGTGCACCCTCCCCTGGAATATAATATCATGATTATAGTTACACAAAAATAAGTATTAACTTTTTTAAAGATGATTAAAAAAAAAGTTTCATATATATCAAAGGAAATAAAAAATTGTAAGAAGAAAATACTTATAAGAAATATAAATAGATTGATACCTTCTATTTTGATGATATCTTGGGATGGAGTCTCTTTTTCATCTCCTTCCTGTAAATTTTGAAGGAAAAAAAAGATCAATATCCTTCAATAATAAATAATATCTCCTTTGTCCAATTTTATTGATTATGTTTAACTTCAAACCTACCTTCACTCGTAAATTACACCAGATATATTATTGTTATTGTATATTAGTTAGACACAAATTTTTGTTGCTAATGGGGATCCTTCATTTTAGAAGATTACTTGGACGGTCATTAGGTTCAAAGTTCTATACTATTGTTATGGTACCGATAGATTCACTATTTTAGCATTATTATCGGACATTACATGTTGAACTGGGTGCTATGCACTCCCGTGCTTCGCGAGAAGGAAGAAGGATGTTGCATATGACACGAGATAACAAATTGACGGAGCTCTTGACATTGCCCCTCACGTCACAGAATCAATGTTTTGTTTTCAACATGACTTCTTTATTACTATATTTGCTTTACATGCTGGATTTATGATATGTTTTAGTTTTACTCAAACTGAGGATCTATCTGGAAACAGTCTTAGTAACTCCACAAGATAAAGATAAGATTGTGTATATTCCATCCTCTTTAAATTCCACTTGTAAAATTACACTAATAAACAGGAAGAAAAATATATATAGTTACCTCATGTTCCACCTTTGGTTTTTCTTGTGGATCATCTCCTGGAGAATAAAGTCAATGATTTAAGTTACCCAAAAATAATACTATTTCATTTAAGATGATTTTTCTTTTCTTTTTTTTGAAAAAAAAGTTTCATACTAAAGTAAATATATAAAAAGAAGATAAAAAATAAGAAGAAAAATAAATCTTAAGCATATGATCGAAGAGATGATACCTTTGTTGTTGATATCTTGGGATGGACTCCCTTTTTCAACTATTTTCTCTTTTTCATATTCTTCCTGTAATTTTGAAGATAAATAAAGCAATATCCTTCAATAAGAAATCAGACAGAAAATTTTAGAAATTTTTAAAAAGATATATGACATGTTGCAAATTACAAATATGGACAATTATCGTTTTAGATAAATGGTGTATAAAGTGATAAATAAGCTGATTAAATTGAATTTGAATGCGTCAAAATATAGTCTGAATTAATAAATGAGTAATTGTTCGATTCTATCCAAAAATTGGATGAGATTTAATTTTACGTTTATCATTAAATAGCTATTTTTCAAAAGAATTGATGTAGTAGTAAAGAAATAATTAGATTGCTAAAGTTATTAATATGAATTATTTTTACTAAAAATAAATACTCTAATTAACAGTTTCTTAAAGTGAGTGCAAAGGCAAAGAAATGAGAGGGAATTAAAATTCAAAATAAAGAAAAACTCAGAGAGCAGTTTCAAAATCATTATTAGATTTCAGAGCATGTTTATTTTGAATATAACATATATATAATTTGTGAACATGAAATAAACACAGTAAAATATACAAAAAATAATGAATAAAAAGTCAAAAGAAGAAATTAAGGTACCTCCTCATATTCCACCTTTATTTTTTCTTGTGCATCATCTCCTGAATATTAAATATCATAATTAAAGTTACCAAATTTAATATTAACTTCTTGAAAATGATTCACAAAAAGAAAAAAAAACCATACTAAAAAAGCTGAAAAATAAGAAGAAAATCAAATATTTAGACATATAAATAGATTATACCTTCAATCTTGATGATACATTTGGATATAATCTCTTTTTCAACTATTTTCTCTTTTCCATCTCCTCCCTGTAATATCCTCCAATAATAAATAATATTTCCACTGTCTAATTTTATTAATCATATTTGACTGAACATAAAAGTTTAAATTTTAAAAAAAGAATATATAAAGCATCAAAACTATCATTTTAAGTGTGTGTGTGTGGGGGGGGGGGGGTGGATAAATGGGGCAAGTGATTTCGAACGGATTAAAATAAATTGATTAATCAACAAATAAGTTACCCCCTCATGTTCCACCTTTGGTATTTCTTGTGCATCATCTCCTGGTGGATAATATTATAAAGTTACAAAAAATACAATAATATTAACTTCTTTAACATGATTAAAATAAGAAGATAAGAAAAAAAAAAAGAAAATTAAATACTTAAAACATATGAAGTGATGGTATCTTTGTTCTTGATATCTTGGAATGGAGTCTGCTTTTCAATTATTTTTTCTTTTTCATCTCCTCCCTGTAAATTTTGATGGAATTTTTTTTTTCAATATCCTTCGATTATAAATAATAGTTTGATTAAACACAAAATTTTAAAAAATCAAAAAAGAATATCTGAGCAAATTATATACAGAGTATAAAAACTATCATTTCAAATGAGTCGTAAATAAGGGTGATAAATGAATTGATTGAATGATTTCAGATGAGTAAAAAAAATTGAATCGAATCATTATTTAATTATACCCGTAAATAAATTGAATCAAGAAGAGCTAATTAATGAATCATAAGCCAATTTGTTCAACTTGATCCATACAACAACAAATTAACCAAGGGAATCTTACAAATACAAACAATGATGTGTACGCCGTCTCACTCGTATTTGACCCATCATTTATATAATTTAAAATTTACTTTCCATGACTCCACTAATATAAGAGAGATTTACAACATAAATGCTTAATATATCGATAGTTCCTTATACTAATTGTCATTCAATTTTAATTGAACACTCGACTACGGGTTGTTTCAATTGAACATATAATAAAATATTTTTATTTGATATCGATCTAATTAAATTTGAAAGAACTCTTACGTGTATTTTCAAATGTCAATTATATAGAAAAGCTAACCACTTGAAATATGTCACTTTCTTTAACTATACACATTAGTGTTGATAAATCGTAAAATCTCAAGTATGTTCCAATTGAGACTGATGTATATAATCAAATGAGATGACATATTTTATGTAGTTAACTTAACTACCTAGTAAACGTTTAAGAGCACGTACAATTTTTATTCAAAATTTGAACTGAAAGTGTCTAACATGAATACTTTATCATGTTTGAAAGTGCACAATTAAAACAAATCATAATCTAAATGTCTAAATAAAATTTACCAACAAAGTTATTGATCTATGAAGTCTAACATAAATAACATGGTGATTCACACACATTATTTATTAGATAATGAGACCATATGAACAGAATAATATCAAAAAAAAAATTACAAAAATAATAAATAAAAAAGTTGAAAAAGAAATAGGAGAAATTAAAGTTACCTTCTCATGGTGAAGTTTCACCTTTAGATCTTCTTGCATATCATCTCCTGGAGGATAATACAATGATTAGTAAATAATATTTTTTTCTTTAAGATGATTCTTGTTAAACTCTCACTTGGTGATTTTAATATAAAAATTCAGTTACAAAATAAATAAATAAATACTTAGGCATATAAAGAAATGATACCTTTGTTTTTGATATCATATGAAGGAGTCTCCATAGTTTTCTTAGTTTATTTCAACTCTTCAGAGCTAAGCTTTATATACTCATCACTAGGGGTGTTCATCGAAAATCGAGTTCAACTAAATATCAAATTTAATTTTAAAAAGTTGATATTCTTTTTGTTTTTCGATTTTTCATCCAATGTGTAATATATATTCACATTAAAATGTGACTAATCTGAATTTACACGTAGATCCTATTTGGAAGAGTTTCTTATACTTACACGACATATTACTTAAGTTACATATATTAATTGTGTAAAAATTAATGTATATTATTTCGGAATTTTAACTTGTGAGAGTAAATTAGTTATCATTTGAATCATATTAATACTAAATCAGGCATAAGCACAATTTTGGTCTTTACATTATTGGGAAATTGTTTTTAATTCTTATGATATATGATTAAATATATTTAACCTCTAATTAATTAGAATGCATATTTTTATGGAAAAATCATTTGATATACTCTTCAACTTTGTCATTTAGACTTGATATACTCATCATTATAAAAGTGGTTCACATCTACCTTTACCGTTATAAAAATGATTCACATATATCCGTACCGTTACAAAAATAGCTCACATATAACTTCTTATCTAACGTCCGAAGTGAAAAATTAATTTTAAATTTTAATTTTAATTTTAATTTTAAATAAATTCATGTTGGGTATATATGATCCTTTCACATATGCTTTTTTTTACTTCTTTAATTTGATTATCATTATTTGAGTCTCTTATTCTTATTTTATTTTTCTCTTTCATTGTTTTTTGTTACCCCTTCCAGGAGGTCCCACCCTTTTAGCTCCATTGGTAACTCAAACTCGCAACATTCTTTAGTGTAAATTTATGAGAAATAAAATAATAAAAAAGTATGAATGGAAAAAGAAAAAAAAATAACCAAAAAATTTAAACTATTTTTTCTGGCTATATTGTAATTTATTTTTTATATCTTAAAAAAAAAAATTGGGCATAAATGATAAATTTTACAAGAAAGTTAATGAAAAATGAATTTGACCATCAAAATAATAAATTCAAATTAGCATTAAAATCAAAGAAGCTCAAAAGAATACATGTGAGAAGGATAAAATTGATTTTTTCACTTTCGTTAGAGAAAAATGGTATATGTGAATTATTTGTATGACACTAAAGGTATATATTCCATTTTTATAACAAAAAGTATATCAATTCTAAATAACAAAGTTACAAATATATTTGACCTTTTTCTCGATTTTTGTTCCCATCGCATGGAAATCTGTTTTACTAATGAAATTGTATATCATTTTTCATGGGTCCAACTTCAATGTGGAAAGTCGATGTGTATATCATAATTAAATTGACTATATTCTACTTTACCCTCTCAGAACTTTTATGAGTTGGAAACAATATCCTTTCCACGTTTTAAATGAGACAATTTTAATGCAATTTTTTTTAAAAAAAAATTGTATAAAATATTTTTTTTAGAACTAAAATATTTAAATATCCAATTGCTTTGATTTGAATTGTCCGTAAAGTGCAAAGTCAATAAACAAACATCAAATTCATGGATATTTGAACCTGAATATCAATCTAGAAAAAGTAAAATATTTAATGGGAGAACACTTTTGAACAACCCATTGTAATAAAAAAAAATTATATCTTGAAATCAATTCATCAAGTGGATGATAAAATTTATGGATATTCCAATGGATATTATGCACTTGTTATACAACAATCCTTTAGAGGAAGAGCCAAATAGAGGAAACAACGAGTACGAGAAATGGAGGTTAAAGCTCTAAAAAAATTTGTTCCTTATAAATCGAATTATATTAGAGTTTGTCAGAAAGTACTTAGATACTACGATCATTGAGGGAACAATAGATCTAAATTGGCTAAAGGATAAAAAATTACCAATAATTAACTTGAAAACCAAAAATGTTATTAATACTTGTAATTATCTTATTTGTGACCTAATTATATAAATATTTTTATATAATCAAGCATAAAACTTCAACTCTAAATGAAGATTATTCTTTTTATTTCGTTATAAACATTATTCTCTTTGTCTTAATTTATATGATATATTTAATTCTCTTTTTAATCCATCTCAATAAAAATGTTACATTTCTATCATTTGAAATAATTTAATTTTAAAATTTATATGTCAAATTATATCATATCATATAAATTAATACGGAAAAAATACACCTTTTTAACTCTCTATCAAGATAAGATGATAACATAAAAGAAGATTTTGACAGTTCGTAAAAAAATTACTTTTGAGTCAGAAAACTTGTAATAATGCAAAAAAAGAAGCAATTAATTAGGACCACATAACTTTATTTGGGTAAAATTAGGACCACATAACTTTTCTTTTTGTACAATTATGACCACATAAATACTGCATATCTTTTTTTTTTTGTTTTCCACCCGGTGTCTGGAGTCCACGTTAGAGCTCCGATTAAATTCGGATCGCACACTGCAGGGCCCATTCGGGGGTGGCACTTCCAATAGGATTTTCTCCATATCCAGGGCTTGAATTCGAGACCTCTGATTAAGGGTGAATCACTCCCACCAATGCACCACAATCCATGTTTGTAATACTGCATATCTTACGTGTGATGATTTCGATTGGAAATAATTCCTTTACATTATTGCACGGAAATAATTCCTTATATGCTAATTTCATCGATGATTCATATATCCACAATGCGGTGACAGGTGACAGATGTGTTTGCTAAAAAGGAGGATTGTTCGAATCTTAAAAATTAAAGAGATTACATATCTCATTAACTATATCGATGTGAGACTTAATTTTTAATCATTGGTCAACACCCTTATTACGTAAAGTGTTGAACATCTAGAGTGTGATCAAAAATTTAATTTAGGGGCTCAATATTGAGTGAGATTGATTCTACTATGATACCATGTAAAATTAGGAGTTGAGCTTAACTTACAACCAAAAAGCTAGTTCAAAGGGAGGAGACTTGTCCAAACTTTATAAGGTGACCACTCATCTCATTGACCATCGTAATTGATAAGAAGAAGCGAAAGCTTTCGCATGTAGTCACTTACATTATCTGTACTTCACCTAAGTCTGTTAGTGCAACTCAACTGAAAGAGATTCTAAGCGAGAAGCAATACTGAACAGGAGTCTATATGTATATATTCTAGGCTAGTCTAGACTTGTAATGGCATGTATACATACATTTTTTGTGTGGGTATATATTTTTAGTTAAGCGTTTCTCTTAGTAGTATCTAAAGTTTTCACTTTATTAGTAAAAGTTTAATTTCCGCTTAAGATGACAAACAGTTTAAACTAATAGGACCTACCTCGTAATTAATTAATAACCAAAAACCTAAAACACAGAGGGGACATAAATTATTAAAAACTAGAAGTGAGACATTTTAAAGAGGTTTACTAGTAGATATTAACTTAATGATATGTAAGGATGAAACTAAAATATCCGGTGTGGGCGTTAGATCATTGAGAGGATCTTTCCCTAGTATAAGAGGATCCATAAGGATGCACCTCTAGTGTACCAGTTATCGTGCCCACGGTAATGATGGGTAGCCAAGTGTAGAACGGATAACTGCTGAAAGCATCTATTTGAGTTTTATAGATTCTAGATTCTAAAAAATGCACTTTAATCACGAAAGTTCTGTATAAATTATATTTATACGTATTAAGTTCATTTCTTAACACAAATATAATGAGGATTTGAACCAAAAATACTGATCAATCTACCAAATTATATGTAAACATATAGCTTTGCTTTGCCCCGTCCCCGCCCCAAATGAGTATAAAAAAAAATTACATAACAATATGTATATATAAGTTAAAACTCTAAATTAAATTTCCCTCCCTAATAATATATTAGAGGGATCCATCCAACTAATTAGTAGTAATAATAACAATAAAAAAGACCCACAGATCATTGTATAATTATGATTAATTATATTCTTACAAAGAAAATACTCAATTCAGGTCCATCATTTGCATCTGGACTTAACATATATAGGGTTTCAGCATCCTTTGATTTAACCACACGTTCAAAATGTGCCCTCATGTATGTCATCTCACCGTCCGGTCCTTCCACGTCAGATTTTCCGGGCAAAACTCCGGCGCCCATCGACACCGGTTTAAGAATCTCCATCACATTAAGATCTTCTTCTGTGGATTCTCTTTTAACACCATAACCATTTTTTTTACCATTACAATACATTGTCCATAATGGTTCTTCAAGAAGATTTATCTTCTCCTTTTTGTCCCTTTTCTCACATTCTAATGCAATCCTTACCTAATCAATAATAGAAGTCGTGACTCGATGAGGAATCAGAATTTTCACTAAAGTCAAATATATAAATAAGTAAACACACGAATTGAGTCATATAACAAAAACGTAGTGTCATAAGTGGGGTTTAAGGAGCATGTGTGTCCGCGTAAAGAGGTTATTTCTAATTAACCTTTGACTTAAAAGATTCAATATATAGTATGTCAATATATATAAGACTTCTTTATATCATAATTTATGTAATATTTAATACTATTACTCTTTCAAAAGTCAAACATTTTTTTTCGCTTATGATTTTTACAAATACTTTTATAATTTAGTAACAATACTTTTGCTCTTTACGCCTGGTTTTCAAATATATAAATTTTATTTCAAAATTTAAAGCTAAAATATTAAGGAATATGAAAATGTTTCCAAACATAAATGGAAAACAATATAACGTCTCTTTAATTACCCTAAAACATATATATACATTGAAATGAAAAATGTTTCGATATTTTTTTTTCGAACCGTTTCAACAGAAAAAATGATATTTAAGAAAAAAAAAAAAACTTACCATGCCTAGATTCATTTCCTTCTGCAAAACATTTGTTTGCAAAGCAAGTTCAACAACAACGGTAGGAAGATTCCTAGGGTTTTCTTGAATGGAAAGACTAACACGTCCTTTTCGATATCCGAACAACGTTCCAGTGATTCTTGAACCGGCTATTATCCGGCTGTTACTATCCGGTAACCGACCACCGGGTAGAGAAGGGAGTCTGCATGCCGGTGTAATAATCGGGAACGATCGAAAAACGTTACGAAAAACTCGAAAAACCCTAGTCCGGTTTTTTTTCTTGGTTGAGCTAACCGGTTCAAGAAGGGATAATGGCGGAGTTGTTGTTGTTGGAGCCGGTATTGAGGAAGAAGACGTTGATGATACGCTCGTTCTTGGCGTTGATGATGATTGTGGTGGTGGTGGTGGTTCTGCCTGATCCATTGCTAGTATCCGTTTTTAGGGTAACCAGCAATGGATGAGGAAAAAATTACTCGCAAAAAAAGAGGAAGAAAACACAAAAAGATTAAGGATGTTGATTTTGCATGCAAATGAAGATGGAGATTGGAGGGGTGGGGTGGAGAGGGGGGTAGGTAGTTGATTAATTGTATTTTGGTTTCTTGGTGTAGGTGTATTTGGAAATGATATTATTTTGTTTAATTTTCTTTGGTTGGAATTTGGTTCCATAGATTTCGGAACCTGAATTTGTGGAACTAATTAAACAATACTATAATTACCTACTTAATTATTTAGATTTTTTTTTAATAAAAAAAAAGAGACATTTGATGATAGTCGAATCAACTGATTTTGTAACTCTTTATAAATTTATTTTTAAGCTGATATGAAATCTTTTTGATACGGGATATTTATTTGTACACATAAAAAATATATTCGAAATCATCTTGATCATTTATTCAAATTGTAAAGAACTATATATACATTCTCTACTCAATACCAAAATACATAAAATTGATGTAAGTTCTACATAGTGATATGGTTAGATCAATATTTGTATGAGTGGAGTGGTAGCTAGTCAAGAACACCCATATTCAGAAGATGGAGGACGATAATAGATGAAGATGCTCAAATAGATGTGTAGGAATATTAGGAGAGATATGATTAGAAACGAAGTTATTCGGGCAAGGTAAAAGTATAATTGGCATGATTCGTAGCGAAAAAATAAGGAACGTGAGACTAAGGTGATTCGGACATGCGAAGGGGATGCACAAGGACGCACGGGCTAGTTAGAAGGCATGATAGCTTAGTTGTAGCATGAGTTAGGAGAGGTAGATGTAGGTCGGAAAAAATTGAGAAAGGTGATTAGATAGGACTTGACAGAACTTCAGTTTATTGAGGATATGACCCTAGATAGAAATGTATGAAGGTCAAAAATTAGGGTAGAAGGTTAATTAGTAGATAATCGAATGTTTATTGCGCTTTATGTGGGAAGTAGGGGTCTAAACTCCTCATTTCCTCTACTCACCATTGGTAGTACTATGTGGTATTATATTTATTTGTTGCTTCATTATCTTTGTATTTTCTTGCTATTTCATTATTATATTTTTCTTGCAATTTCTTTCCTATAACATTCCTTTAGACTTACAAATTTTCTTTCCTATAAAGATAGAAGTAAAATCTACATTACGTCCTCTGACTTCTCCAAATTCTGCTTGTGAGGTTACTCTATAGATTGTTGTCATAGAGAGTCGGGAAAATTAGAATTTTAATTCCTTGGATACGACTGGAATGTTAAGATATTATTATATCAGGGGAAGTTGAATTTGTGTAATATTTTTCTTGGAAGAAAATTTATCAAAAGATCAATAGTAAACTTTTATATTATATATCTTGAATTTATTTCATAAATATCACATCCTAGGATCCGTGGCGCAATGGTAGCGCGTCTGACTCCAGATCAGAAGGTTGCGTGTTCGATTCACGTCGGGTTCAATCCCCCGATTCTATAATCGGATCCATTCTTTTTCTGTTTTCTCAATTTTCCAAATTCTTTTTTGCTGCTTTTTCTCTGAATAAATATGTAAATATTAATCTGACTCACTAATACAACTATGAAGTTGCAATTATGTGAATTTTTTCTTGAAAGCTATTTTAAGTTGAGAATTTAGAGTCCTTTGGTACGTAAAATGAGAGAAGTAAAGATATTTTATGAGATTATTTTATCACACCTTCTATATGAGATAGTATTCCTTCATTTTTAATACAAATAGCGAATAATCACAATTTAAGTCTCAAGTACAAAAGATTATCGACCACCATATCCCCTAGTCTGCAATATTCACGCACAAGCACAAATCCTCGACACGAAATATAATCCTAAAGTACTATAAAGACTCAATCAGTGTTAAGACCCTGACATAGTTTCTTTTCAAAAGGGACACACTCACCTACTTTTGCACCAAACTAGTTAATTTCTCATAGTTAAATTATAAATTTGAGATTAGAATTGATTCAAGTGATAAGAGTGCATGTAAGAACTCATGTCATATATTTACTGTATTGGTATAAACATCAAGTGCGGATAAGTTTTTTCCCTTGAGCTCCTTAGTCCGTAAATTACAGAGAAAAACACAACCTTGGACCATTAGTGTTGAGATAAGATGGATGTCATCAAAAACTATTCAAACAGTTTCAAAGTTCATGCACAATAATGTCAAAATTATTCATTTCCATATGACCTAACTGAACTACATTATGGATCAGACTACCAAATCCATGCAAAAGTCTGATGTATATGAACATAGTAACAGCCTAGCACTTGGAATTATGCAACTTAAGGCAGATTTGATTTTCTTGGATCTATGTCTTTTCCCTGGATTTGAAGATATTGAAGACTGTCCTGGAATACCGGGTGAGGGTGAAAAGCATTTGTAAAACTTGACGACCTTTAACTATCCCTTCCCTTAGGTCCCTCGCCGTTTTTGCTAAAGCTGGTCCTGCTGTCCTGGTCTCCATTGGGACTAGTAGACCCTGCACGGTTGCTAATGAAGTAAAGATGAAGCCAAATTCATCACTTGAACCATTTCAATGATCAAAAATGAGCAATGACAGGTAAATGTCGAGTAACCTGATTGAGGCGTGCTTGAAAACTGTCGCAATCTTTCCTCTGCTAACGGACAGCTCGAGTTGAGCTTCTAACACCTTGTGTTAATCCTTGGCTGGGAAGATCACGACTACAACATTAACATCATGTCCAAGAATAATTCCATAAATTGATGGCATAGAACTGAATAAGTTCATATGTTTTGTACTAACCCAATGTCACTGAGCTCCATAGTTAGATTGCTGATCTCCATACCAGAGAGTCGAACTGCAGCCATAGTGTCCGGAAGCTCCTCTCTAGTAACATCCATTAGCTTCTCTAGTGACTCTGCAGCTCGCCTAAAAGCCTAGAGTCAAAATTGATCATTAAGTTATTGAGATATAGAAACATGCACCACATAGGAATAAGTTTCTTTGCAAATAAATCACACTTTCTTCTGCTTCAGAGTCGAGTAAGCATTTCTTTGTCCTAGAAAGGCAAGAAATTCACAACAACCTTTATCTGTTTCCAGAGTTCTACTGCATGTACTTCTATGCAAGCTCAGAAATAAGTATTGGACAAAATATTATGAGAACGAAGAATTTATTGACACATACCAGAAGAGTTGGAATTGCAGAAAAAAACAGCCAGGTTGCAGAAATTGCAGCCTGTCAAGGAATACAAACCTCAGATATCAGATCATAGTATGGTGAATGAAAATCTAAGTAAAATTTTATTGTTCTTAGTCAAAAGTAGGCATGGGGACGGGGAATCATTTCTTACCATTTGCTTTCAACAATAGTAAAACAACTATCTGGTTCAATCAAAAGTGGGGATTCTAAGTTAACAGTAACTTGATCATTACACTCATACCTTATATGTTTCATCTCATCAACAATAGAACCAATTGCTTCTTTAGATTTTAGAGACACTTGAGCACATCCTGTCTCAGAGTGTCCTCATTTTACATATTTAAATCATTTGTTTTTATATACAAATTCTATTTCATAAACACGTAAAAATAACACTTTATTTGTTTTCATTTATATACTCTTTCAATACATTTTTTTTTCCCAAGGTAAAGTTGTATTCTCCAGCAATAAGGGTGTGCTAGCAACCTTCAAAAATTACAAGGGCAGGTAGTCTTAATTACAGAGAACCTAGGATATCTACTCACTGTTATACTTCATCTATACCCTCATCTTTACACCAACAATACATTGTGTTAATGCTTTCCTTTTAACTTTCTGCATTGGGTTAGTAATATTCTCAAAACATCTGTTGTTTCTTTCCGTCCAAAATGGACCACCATATGCAGGAAGAGATTATACTCCATTTTTTCTGGGACCTACTCTCCCCTCTCCTCATCCAATAACTTAAAAGATCTGCAGTAGGCTCAGGCATCACCCAGGATCCTTCGATAAGTCTGCGAAACATGTGCCATATTTGGACAGTAACTCTGCAATGGAGAAAGAGATGGCTGTTTGTTTCCTTCTTTTCATTGTAGAAAAAGCATCTAGAAACAATCTGGAATCTCATCCTTTTCAGCTTCTCCTGAGTTAAACATGCTCTTCTACAGACCAACCACGGAAAGTGCTTCACCTTGGCTGGAGTATTACATCTCCAAACTTGTTTCCAAGGACCAGTAATGCCCCAGGTAGTGCCAGATGATCTCTTTTGTAGAGTCTTCCTACAGTAAACCTCCAATCCTTTCATGTCTCTATTAGCAGATAGCCCCTCACTGAACACTGCTGTATCCCGTACATACATGATACAACCTCTCCCCCCAACCTTGCAACTGCCTACCTAACCCATCCTTAACACAACACCTGCAACCCACCCCCATCCAAGCATTTAACAATAACTCAGTCAATATATTAGAAAATTTCACTAGTTCATGTAAGGTACAACAAAATAAGACTATCATATCTTTCTATGCACATCATTAGGTATGTTCACAGTAAAGGCATTAATAGTGGCATCAATAGCAACATTTGGAACCAAATCTGCAAATTAAAGGCTTACAAGAGATCCAACACATGTACCATCACTACTTATATAAGACCATCATAGACCAATTAATCACAAAACAAAAATAAGTAAAAAGTAAATTGCTTGAATCTTCCTGTGTGTATCATTCAATTAAGAAAGTTAAAATTGTGACAGGAATCAGATTCATCCTCTCTTTTTTCAGAACGCCACCTTTTATCTCATTAGGCTTCCATGGAAGGAAGAAAAATTGCACTAGTGATGAACTATCATTATGTAAATTACAGGTAGATAACGATTTTAGGATCATATGATGTATTTCAAACACTGTAAATGTTTATTTAACATCACACAGATGTTACATAACATATTACTTATAATGCAAAAGAATAGGAATCAACTCCCCAAGCTACTCATTCATAATAAAGCCACCAACTAGCTTTCTCAGTTAGTAGCTTTAAAAAACAAAGTACAAACTGCATAATCACACCATCACAGACAAGCCAGTCACATTTCAATCGCTACTGCAAGGACAGCATAAATTAAATTTCTGAAAACTCCAGCTATGCATTTGTTTAGTAGAACTAAAATTGTAACTTAAATCAGTTTCAAATTACATACTCCTTATTGCATCACCCCTGCACAAATGGAAGAAAGATAGGAAGATGCGAAAGCAATAGTACTTTCTAGCGAACAACAAACAACAACAACAACAACAACATGCCCAGTGAGATCCCACTAGGTGGGGTCTGGGGAGGGTAAATTGTACGCAGACCTTGCCACTACCTCGTGGAGGTAGAGAGGCTGTTTCCGGGAGACCCTCAGCTCAAGAACAACAAATCTAAGTGACAGGAGAGATATATATAAAACATAACAGCCAATACAAACGATAGCGTATAATCAACAAATGAGACAGTAACAACAAGAAAGTAATGCGATGCGTGAAACGCAGTAAACATCATAAGGCTAGGTCTACTCCAAACGCTAACAACCCATACCCTTGCAAGGGAAGACAACACTAGCGAACAACCTTAACAGCAAACAAAAATGACAATAACGCCTCAATCCCAAAATAGTTGGGATTGCCTATATGAACCTTCCATATTCGTTCTACACTATTTTGACCTATTTCATCCCAAAATTCCGAATTTTTTCTATTAAAGGCAAATTAGGAATTCTCCATTACTATATGTCATCATAATTGACTAGTTTACACCAGCCAGCCATCTTAGTAATCCTACTCCTATATGGGATAGACTGACAGCATGAATTTCAAAATATAAATCTTACATGAGATGCAAAACTCATATAAGCGCATTTTATCATGAACACAGAAGGAAAACAAAAACCAAGTACAAAACCTATGAAATCCTTGAGTCGTTTCCCAACAACTTGTTCTAGTCAAGTTATCCATAAGGTGATAGAGAACTAGATTGCCACGGAATATACTGAAAGCTTTGCCAATGAACAGTTCATGAAATATTAACTTTCATATAGTGATCCCAACACATACACATAGATATAGCGATAAATATGAGTGTGCACACACGAGTCAGCGTTCAGCTTATTTACATCTTTTTCATATCTCCAAAATCACAATTTCCACAAGTCAACGTATCAAACACTGCTTTTATAAGATAATCAAATTTTCAAATATACAAATATCCATAACCCATATTATGAGGATGTTTGGAGCAAATTACTCTTCTTTTCTTTCCTTTTGCTCAGGATTACTTACCCAAAATAAGCACTCCTTCATATTTAATAAGTTGAAATTGTAATGAGAATAAGATTCATCCTCTGTTTTTTCAGATCACCACTTTTATCTCATTGTGCTTTCACGTCACATTTCCTTCGCTCTACAAGAACTACATAAATTAAATTTCTCAAACCTTGACTAAGGCATTTGCTTAGTTGAACACGAATTGTAACATAAATCAGTTTCAGAACTCATACTCCTTTTCTTATTGCATCAGTCGTAACTAACGGAAGAAAATAATGGTGAGAAAGCAATAGTACTATCCAGCGAGCTATCTCTACAGCAAACAAAAGGATCAACAATGCCTCAATCCAAAATAGTTGGGATTGCATATATTTTTTTTGATAAAGAAAAAAAAAATATTTTTTGACCTATCCATTCAACACTCTTTTGACCTATTTCATTCGAAAATTTCTCTCTTAAAGGCAACTGTGAATTCTCTAAAACTAGATTTCATCATAATTTGGCTAGTATACTAACCATAGAAATCCTACTCCTATTTAGAATAGGGGCCAACAGTGTGAATCTCGATTCGACAATATAAATCTTACAACGGATGCAAAAATCACAAAAGTTCAGTTTATCATAAACACGAAAGGAAAACAAAAGTCAAGTACAAAACCAATGAAATCCTTGAGTCGTTTCCCTGCAACTTATCTAGTCTAGTTATCCATAAGCAGTGAAATAAATTGCCATGGAATATACTGAAAGCTTCGCCAATGAACAATTCATGAAATATTAACTCTCATACAGTTATCTCACACAGGGATAAATATGCAAATGCGTGTACAAACTAAATGTAACTCTTAGTAGCTTATGAAGCAGTTGGCTATAGATTAGCAAAAGCTCCAATTTATGTATAACAAATCTCTCAAATTCACATTAGCAGAAATCTTCCTAAATGATAAGATCAGCAAAAATGCGTTTGTATATAAGAGAGTGAAAAAAAAAAAAAAAGAGTATGTACCGCGCAAGCAATGAAATTGAGGATATGAATATGGCGATGAGTGAGGGTCCACTGGTAGAGTTGAGGCGCCGACGAAGATCCAACTGTGGAATTCAAATTAGAGGTAACCAACGGCTCAGATGACGACGAAGCGGTTTCCGATTGAACCGAAAGAGATGCCAATTGACGTTGACGCAATCGGATACTAAACCTCCGGCCGGAAACCAAGTTCCCGGCGGTTAGTTGATCGAAATTGTTGTCGAACAACGGCGACGATGGCTGCAACTTCAGTACACTCAACATTTGTCAATTGGCTCGTGTTGTCTCGAAATTTTTTTAGAACAAAGTCTTATTTATAAAGAAGGGTGAGGACTCTCGCATATATTCAGCTTAATTATGTTTTATAGTTATAGTTTGCTAATTATAATAACTATAAAGATTGGGAGAGGAAAGAAAGAGGCGAGAGAACAATAATTTGTATAAATCGCATCTTGTTTGTATAATTTGCGGGTACGTTTATATAATTCACGTTTTTTTTGTATAATTGAATAATATAAAGTCTGAAATTATACAAATATGAAAAAACTCGAAATAACAAATTGATACAAACATAAATATATGAACTTTAAACGAAATAATAATATTTACTCAAATTTAATTTTTATTTTATTTTAAATAAAATTCTTGTGAAATAATAATATTTACTCAAATAAATAAATAAAATCTTATTTTTTCTATTTCTTTCAAATTGTATCATTCAGATAAATAGTTATATATAAAAAAAAAAGAATTTTGATATTAGTATACAAATTGGGACCAAATGATCAAAAAATTTCAAAGTTTGTAATAACTTTTGGACTAAATTTTTTGTTTTGTAACAGTATTTGGACCAAAAATAAATTTATAATAACTTCTTAAAAAACCCTATTTTCTTACTCCTAGTATATATAATGATGTTTTACCTCTCACTTTATCGCAACTATACAAATAGCGGCGCCAAGAAGAGGGTGCTCATAAAAATGAAGAAGAGGGTGCCGATATGATAATGGAACCATTTTCAACATGAATTCTCTTAGTTAATTACGCTTTATAGTTATAGTTTGTTAATTACAATTCATAACTACATGTATGTTATAAGAAAGAGAGTGGCAGTGAGATTGGGAGAGGGAGGAGAAAGGCGAGCGAAAGAGGACAATAATTTGTATAAATTGCATCTCGTTTGTATAATTTGTGAGTACGTTTATATAATTTGCTTTTTTTTTGTATAATTGAATAATATAAAGTCTGAAATTATACAAATATGACAAAACTCGAAATAACAAATTGATACAAACATAAATATATGAACTTTTAAACGAAATAATAATATTTACTCAAATAATTAAAAAAAAAACTTATTTTTTCTATTTCTTTCAAATTGTATCATTCAGATAAATAGTTATATAAAAAAAAAAGAATTTTGATATTAGTGTACAAATTGGGACCAAATGATCAAAAAATTCAAAGTTTGTAATAATTTTTGGACTATAATTTTTGTTTTGTAACAGTATTTGGACCAAAAATAAATTTATAATAACTTTTTTAAAAACCCTATTTTCTTACTCCTAGTATATATAATGATGTTTTACTTCTCACTTTATCGCAACTAAACAAATAGCGGCGCCGAGATAAGAAAGCTCATAAAAATGAAGAAGAGGGTGACGATATGATAATGGAACCCATTTTCAACATGAATCCTCTTAGTTATTTCTGAAGAATTGAATCAATTAATAGCAGGTTCGTATGCTTTTCTCTTCCTTATCTTTTTTTTTTATTGGAAGAAATATGAAATTATGCCTGAATACTTGAATGAATTATCTTTTGCAAACATCCTTATTTCCTTAAAACATCTATGCTTGAAAAGAACTTTTCAATTTTTTAATTATTATATTTGATTAAATAGAAGTTGAGTCGACCGGTGTTAGATCTTTAAAATTAAATTATCTTTATAGATTCAAAATTCTTTTCCAACCTAGATTAAGTGATTAATTCAATAATGAATAAAGAGATATAATTTAGTTTTTCTAGTATGAAAACTAAAACAAAATCTACAACTAATAGTTAAATTTCTTTTTTTCAGTAATCGGTCACCGCTCAAGCTATGGGTGTGACAATAGATCTTAATTAATCCACTAATTGAAGCAAGAGAAACTCTAAGATCGGAATTTGCTTGAACAAATGCAACTTTTGTTCATACTTTTCTTTTCTTGTTGAGTTGTTTCACATATATACATTTCTCTTTTTGCAACTCTTATGGCTAGTCTAACATAAGTGATTTTTGAAATAACCAAAAAACCATTATTGAGATGATTAACATTAATCTAAAATGAATGGTCTTATGAAAATGGCTTAGTAGACCATTTTCTTCTTTGTCTGATGCATACTACATCTGAAAATTAAATTATACATTTGTATATGCAATATGTATCAGGTGTATACAGTATGCATCAGCCAATGTAGAAAATGTTTTACTAAATCAATTTTACAATACCGCTAAATTTGAATTAATGTTAATTAATCATCTTAATGGTGGTTGCTTTGACTATTTCAATAACCACTTATGTGGTACTAACCATAAAACGACATATAAAGCAAAAATGGAAGCAATTCAAAAAAAAAAAAAGACATATGCACTGTATTTTGTTCAAGCAAATCAGATGCATTTGCTTCAATCAATGGATTAATCAAGCTTTATATCGCATCTATATATTGGGCGGTGGAGGATTATCGAAAAATTATTGACACTCAATTTTGACTGATCTATAGTCCATTCAAGTTGCTATTTGATTAAATAATTATATTTTCAATCAATTTTTTGTATAAAATATCAATATATATATATATATATATATATATATATATATATATTTCATGTATTAATCGTTTTTTGATATTCATATTTTACAAAAAATATTATTTTTATATTTTATTATTGCATTTACTTTTATCAATTATCGAGTTGAAATAATGATTTTGTGTATATTTATTCTTATATTAAATATATACATATTTGTTTAACATATAATATATATAAGTATAGTTTAATGTGATATGTGTTTCTTCTATAAAAAAAAGTTATTAATATTCATTAATAAAGTTTGCAATAATATTTTTATATGTTTTTATTAATATGTACTCCCTTTGTCTCAATTTATGTGAAATTTTTTATTTTTCGAGAGTTAAACAGTTTAAATTTGACGATGAATTTGCGCATGAAATCTTTAAAAAAAATTAAATGAACCAGTTTGGATTAATATTAATTATCTTAACGATAGTTGTTTTGGCTTTTTCAATCATCACTTGCGTGATACTAATAATAAGAGCACCAAAAAGAGAAATGACTAGCCATAATAGCTTGTTGAGTAAAATATGTTGAGTAAAAAATTGAGAATCCTGCAAAGCAAACAATCAATTAATCTTCCTTGGTTATAATCCATTGGTTCAAACATGTCCTAGATGTATCAAAAAACATTCTTTTCGCTAAGCGTATTCTCTCTTTTAGTGTGGGGCATTAGTAAAAGGCCTAAGCGGTCTTAGCTCCTTCTCTGGTCTTGCCGCCCTTGCCTCTCTTCTCTTTTCTCTTCTTTTAGAAGCTGTATGTGATTGGAACTTCTTTCGCTTTGAACGACTCAAGAGTGCTTATGCGTTTTCACGCCCTTTTGAGACCTCAAAAAAATGGAGAAATTCATTTTCTTAGGAACACATACAAGATTCGTCAAGCGCGCTAGTTGCAATAAAAAACACGCTAACTAGAAATAGAAAGTGCTTCGAAAGGCACCGGCTACCTTCTTACTGACAACACACTAGGTGCTGACACTCAATTAGTAGCTCTGGCACATCACTCGGCTCCTCAGCTCACTTCGGTTGCAAAGACTTTATCCTTAGGCACATGTCTCAGCAACACAAAACGAGGATTTCGCTCATTTAGGACTTGACCAAACATCTCACGACACGAGCTGACGATAGCCATGCAATACCTGTATGAACTTAAGTACCATTCCGTTGAGGACATTTTTTCTTGTTCATATGTCAAGGGCTGGTAAGATTTTGTATGGACACGCGCCCGCTAAGTAATATATATTTTTTCAATGTATAAAAAATTCAATTATTTTGTTTTCTTTATCTCCATACATGGCATCAGCCACCTGCCGGAGTCTTCTCTATCATAGTTGCTTATTTTTTTTCTCTAACTCGTTCAATGTAGCTATGATTTTCTTCCATCGACCAAAATTTTTCATCAATTTTCATCTAAATTTCTCTCAATTCAACCTTCGAAAATTCCCAATTTTTTTCAATAATCGCCTAACTACCCTTCATAATCTCCATTTCTACACCATTTCCTGCTTTTTCTCTCGAGATTGATGAAGTTTCACTCAAAATCATTAACAATTCAATGCTCCAAAAAGTCGGTCAATTTTGGGAATTAAATTTTTAGATGCAGTTAGTTTAGTTTAGTTGGGTAGAAATATTTAAAATGGAGATTTTGTAAGATTATTGTACTATTCGATGTTTATTGTAGATTTGATTGTCAAAGCTTTATTAGATCTGAAGAAAAAAAAAGGTAGATGTGATACCTAACTATTTAAATTTTGTGTTTATGCTTGAATCTGCATCTCCTACTTTAAAAATCTTGAAGCTACAAAGGAAGTGGCAGTGATGGTTTAAGTGGTGGTTCACAATGAAATTTATGGTTGATGGATTTGTTCTCACATAGTGGAGTAACAATAATTATTTCTGATGAGTTTTTAATTGAGCTAATGTGAGACGTATGTGATTTGAAGGTAAGAGGGGGCTTAATGATGGAAGGCCGATGAAGACTTGGTGGTGGATGAGTGAAGTTCACATGGTGGATCGTAGGTGCCGCCGCTGCAGCCCATGTTGTTGCTGGTGTTTCTTCGTTAAAGAGAAAGAAGAAAAGGAACGTTAAAAGTAAAAAAATAAAATAAAAGGAAACATCAAAAGTAGAAAATTAATAATGAAAAAAAAGAAACACTTACAAACACTTGAGAGTGAATTATACATTATTTGCCACCTCAGCACATAGAAAGCAAATAACTCCATTTTAAAATAGTCTAAGGGGGTAATAGGATCACGGTGAAGTATGAGTATGTAGTTGGAAATCCGGCTATAGATTCGAGGTTTTTTTGACCATTTTCTCAATTTGATATTGATTGTTGAGTAGTCTACTTAAGACATGCTTAAAAGCTTCTAGCTTTATAAATTCCTATTTTATTGTATAAAATAATGGACTGAAAATTTGAATAGTTGGTCCAAAAAATGTCATTAAGTGAAACTCTTTGAGATATAAACTTTGTTCTTTTGTTTATTCAAAAAAAAGAAAAAAAATTATAAGGATGACAAGAACTGTGTGGGCTATATCTCAAAAAAAAAAAAAAATCACCTAAAATTTTATAACTTTCAATTCAAAATTTATATTAATTTAATTAATTGATATGAGAGAAATATTATATAACAAACTTACCTAAATTCTTTTGTTTTGCATGTTCAGGAAATACCCAAATACTTTGAATTTAACTATTATATCAAATATAATGAGTATTTATTTTTCATTTTGATGAATATTGAATCTACCTCAACGTCAATTGCTATTAAACATAATTCATTCTTCTTTTAGGGTCCAACGCCGATGAGCACATTGAATTATCCGTCTTACCGTCTATAAAAGACACCAAAATTCATGCACGTAAATGATCATCATCTTCTCCAAATTTTGAATTAAAATAAAATAAGTGACATAATTAAGAAAAAATAATACATATTAGAATATAATGGTCCTGTAGCTCAGTTGGTTAGAGCGTTGGTCTTATGAGCCGAAGGTCGCGGGTTCGAGCCCCGCCAGGACCACCACCAATCCAATTTATAGGAAAATGAGCTCAATCATATATATATTATTAAGTGTTTTTTCTTTAACATTTTGACGTAAGGATGGTGTTCAACTAACCACCCTTCGTCAATTGTAGCTCCGCCCTTGTGTCTACCTAGTTACACAGATGGTAGCTCTAGTTGTATATGTTTTAATGAGAGCTCCAAACATTCAATAAAATGGAAATCACACTTAACCAGATGATACTGATCAATGATCATACATGGATTTCAAACGACTTCTTGTTAGACGTTGAGTTCAACGTCTAAAATCCAGCAGGAAATCCGCCCTTCCTCGGATCACTTACAGCTACAAGCTCCCCTAACTTGGATGACTTGAATTCTTGAACAACAAATTGACAGATTGTCCCTCCAGCAATACTTTGTAGGACATGTCCCTTCTTTTGAAGGGCAGCCCTTATTTTCGCTGGAGCCTCTACGTGATCACCTGTCACGACTGTCCAGTTCTCGTATTGTAACACATTCGGAATCAACTGCAAAGTACAATAACATGAAGGCTTAATAAGCTTGAAAATCAGAAGATTGGAAGAAAAAGAAGAGTAATAATGTTCTTGCAATCACGAGCACTACATTGTAGGTAGTTGGTAAGGTCTACGTACACTCCAACCTCTTTGAACCCCACTTATGGAATTATACTGAGTATGTTATTGTTGTACTACATTTAAAATACATAAGATTCTCCATTTTATGTAAAGAAATAAAGATTGAACTATGTAGTTTCTCTTGCCTTATGTGCCATTTAGCACACAATTTTGATATCTAAAGATAATGACAATTGGCTTTTAGGGGTTTGTTTGGATGTGGTTGTTACTTGTTACCTATTGTATTGTATCGTCGTTACTTTGAATAAAATGTTTGTTTTGACTGTTACTTAAAGTCTTGAGTTATATAGTATAATCAATTTCGGTGTTATTTTACAGTAAAAAAAAGACATTTTTCTATAACTTTGATGTGATCGCGTCATTAACTTTCCCCCCTCATCTTGCCCTTATTGTTTAAGAATCCCATTTCATTTTTTATCCTTCCTATTTTTATAATAACTTTACCTCGTACCCTTTGTAATACTGTAATTAGCTTATTCTTTGGATTTCTAATTAGTGGCATTACAAATGAAGAGAAACTAAAACAATCTATCCGAACATTGTATGTCTCAAAACAATACAATGCAATATGATACATTATGGAACGATATGTAACCAAATGATTCGGAAAAACGTCAGTTGTGTAAGTACCTGATGGTAATATCTTGGAGCCATTACAGAAGAGAAGGGATCCATTCCCTTTGCAAAGTGATTCAGAAAAACCTCAGTTGTACCAGCAATGATCATTCCTCCTCCACTTGCACCAACAACAGCTCTCAGTTGTCCGCCCTGTTTATAACACAAATAAGGTTCAAAACATAGAATATGCTACCTCGGTTCCTAAATATTAGTCGTCTGGGGCGGACCCAAGTAGGGCCAAGAGGGTTCATACAAACTCTCTTTGTCGAAAAATTACACTATACATGGTTAAAATTATTTTTATGTATATACAACAGATGTTGAACCCCATTTTGTTTCGATCAGGCACTTGCCATCTATTTTCGTTCTTCAAATCTTTGGCAATACGAAAAAACCATATTCAACTCTTTAACGATATAAAAAAAAAAAAAAAAAAAAGCTCTGCCCTCCTCTGTACCTATCCCAGGGATGGAAGGGCAGAGGCCTTTGGTGTAGGCGGATTTGGTCAGGGAGATGTAGAAATAGTACTTCAAGATCCGTTACGAGTCCAAAGACTTATGTTCTTCTAGGAATCTGTTAAATTCATCGAAAGACGCATAATATGGACTGAATGTAGTATCATTTTGTTAAGTCCCCTCTTCCATTATGCCATGCTCATTACACTTGGAAAAATTGTAAATCTTACCTTGAGAACAACAGTAGGTGTCATTGATGACAATGGCCTTTTGCCTGGATGGATAAAATTTGCAGGTGCTGGTGGTGGAACATTCTCGGAACGTTTAGCAGGAATGGAGAAGTCATCCATTTCATTGTTAAGAACTATCCCAGTACTCGGTGAGAGATACTTAGCACCGAAGTAAGCATTTACAGTGCTAGTCATCGATACAGCATTTCGTTCACTGTCCACAATGGACATGTGGCTGGTACCATGATCATTAATCTGATTCCACCTATTGTCAAAGTTGTTACATTTGAACAATGATTTAAGTGACATACAAATCACGATGACTAATTAGAGTGCTCGAAATAGGTTAAACGAAAGGAACTAGTTGAAGTTGCTTACTTGCCACCATAGTGATTGGGACTGAAAGTCATGTTGTCATATATGGTCTTCTTCAACTGTTTTGCAAATTCTGTTGACAGCATATCAGTTACGACATTTTTAACGTTAACAAAATCTGGATCACCGAGGTTCATCCTCACTGCAAATGCATGTTTCAAGGCTTCAATTTGTCGATGAATCAAAAGGGAGCTCGGACCTTCCATTGGAAATCCATATTGTGCAAGAATGTTCAGTATCTAAGGACAACAAGTATAAGCCATTTCTCCATAAGAGGTAGACATAGTAATGACTAAAGGAAAAAGTCCGAGAGCATACTTTTATTTACTTAATTATATACTTACTAGCACCATTGCAGCGCCTCCTGATGAAGGAGGTGGCATACCAATTATCTGAAATCCCATCACGTCTGCAACGATAGGTTCTCTTATACGAACTTGATACTGCTGCAAGTCTTCCATTGTTAATATGCCTCCGGATTTTCTTATATCCTTGATCAATTTGACCCCAATCGATCCATTGTAAAATGGTCTTATTCCAAACGCGGAAAGTGCTCTTAGTGTTTTCCCTAGCTGTTTGTTATAACATATATCTCCTATCCGCAAAAGGCTGCCATTTGAAGTGAACAAGTCATGAAGTCCCTTATCAGCCATTATATCTGATTCACTTCTGAGCATTTGCATGTGAAGATACGGAGAAATCTTGAACCCGCTATGAGCTAAATGTGCAGCTGGCCTCACAAGCCTTCTCCATGGAAGCTTTCCATATTGTTTCCACGCGTTGTAAAGGCCAGCAATTTCTCCTGGAACTGCTATTGAAAGAACTCCGCTAGATTTTAGAGCACCATTTTGTGCATACATATTCTGGACAAGAAAGATATGGACATGACTTGTAAGAATTCTACCAGGATTCTTAAGTGCATATATTTATTCAAAATTATAAGAACTTGAAGCAATATCGATAACTAGTACTATAACCTGCGCGACTAAATAGAAACGTAATCTGAGCTCTAGTTTAAACATCCTCAATTTTGATACTGATACATTCCCATTTTCTCTCCTAAATTCATCTATGGAAGATTACAAATGCTATTTTCCACCAAATGTTCTTTAAATATGTGTTCCATGTGTTTACGCGACTCTGTATAGGTAGCTTATACGTGTAATATGTTTAGGTGAGGACTAAAACATGGATTTTCCTAGTCCTACAGAGATAGTTGAAGTATGAAACTTATACTAACACGATTGTGTTCATTCCTATTCGATATCATCCAAAGGTTTAAAAACGAAACGAGAAGCCATTAGTTTCTGGTGAAAATGTCTCGAATATCATGAATGTATAGGCTTGCTTAATTGAACAATCGAAAAATTGCAAGAGAATCAAATACCTTAAAGGCTTTCTTAGGAGCATTTTCTCTCATATCAAAGGCTTGTGCTTTTCCATCTGCTGATCTTATTAGCATGAATGCACCTCCACCAATGCCACTAGACGCCGGACTAACAACTCCCAAGCAAAATGCTGCAGCAACTGCTGCATCCACAGCGTGGCCTCCTTCTCTCAGAACATCTCTTCCAATCCTCGAGCATCGTCCATCATCAGTGGCAACGACACCACGATTTGCCTTTATCACCTCGCGTCTATCATAGGATAAACTCGTACTTGTTCCAGATATCACCAACAACAATGCCAACAGAAACAGAAATCTAAAGCAAGGCCACTTTGACATCAACAGAGCTGTAAAATGAATCAATAAAGTCCTCAGCTTTCATAACGAACAATCAGAGGCGGATTCAGAATTTTGAGTTTAAGGGCTCCGGTCTCTAGAAAAGACAACTTACTGGTCTGGATAACTTATTTATACATATTAAGTGAATTTCTCAACAGGAATACAGAATTTTGACTAAAGCTACTTATTCAACGGAATGTGTAATTAAAACTCTAGCTTCGCCCCTACCAATAATCTAGAAAAAGGAAAACTCAACAAATTGAGTTCATTCCTTGTCTGATTTCTACACAATATATATTGCTTTCGCCCTTTCCATGACCCTACATGAACACGAGATTCTTCGTGCATTGAGTTTCCCTTTTATACATTAAGGTGTCATTTGGTACACCGCATAAGGTGGATATCCCAAGATTAAGGTAGATATAAAATTTATACTGTTTGATTGACAATATAAATTTATGTCAATATAAACATAATCCTGAATATCACATCTCTAAAGATTATAATCTCGAGATAATTTACTCTGCGAACCAAATGATAGAACTTCAAGTACACATAGCACACTCTATTTAAAGAAAAAAAGACTATTATGAAAGCCATAACAATGAAAAGATCAATTCTTTTCTTCTTCTTTTTTCCATTATGAGGAGAAAAATGAAGGTCCTAATAAACCATATTCTTAAAATTTATATGGATAAGAAAAATAATTGAAACAAAAATAAAATAAAATAAAATATACATTACTTACAAGTGATGTTCATCCTTTAGAGCTGGACAAATATTGTTGCAGGCTAAAATGAGTGCTGCTCCAATTCAGTGTAGATGGAGTTTTTATATTATTAGTAGAATTTAGATACTTACCTACCAATAATAAATTTGACTAATTGAGTTGAGGGTGACCATTTTTTAAGGAAAAAATTAAATGTTTTTTTGTATTATAACATATTTTTTTCAAAAATACTCGTGAAACATAGGCCAAACACTGCTGTAATATTGTTATGTATTTTCCAAATTAATAGTCAAACACAAATGATTTCTCTCATAAAGTACTCGTTTTAAAAACATTTCTAATGAAAAAATTACTTACTAGAATAAGTAGATTTTGAAAGTGTCAAATATCCCGCATCGAATGGATATAGATTCAATAGTCTCTTGAGCTATTTTTTTATTTTTTTTAATGTTAAGTTAAATTTATAATTTGTTTTTAACATGATATAATATCATCGTAATTTCGCAATTCACTCATGTTAGGTCCATCTTATCTATTTGCAGTTGAGATGTCAAATAACCCACATCGAGTGAACTTGTATTTTTTAGTCTCTTTATATAAATAATTGGATGGAGATAAACCTAAAATTCATTTTTTAAAATTAAAAAATTAGGCAAAATGATAATGACAGTGATAATGACAGGATAAAAAAAAAATAATAAAAAAAATCTCTGCATTCAAAAAGCTAAGTGGAAAAAAGAGATTTTAGCACTCTACAGCAATCAATGAGCTTTCCTTCACGCGTGGCTTTTAATAATTTCAAATGTTAGATTGCAGGGGTGTCAAAAACCGAATCGATCAATAAATTGAACAGAAAAAATATTATTGGGTTATAATTATTGGGTATTGGGTTTTTAATGGGTTTATAAAAAAAGTTATTGGGTTATTGATTTGATTTCGGTTTTTACTATTGGGTAAGCTGATAATCCAATAAGATGGTAATAATTTACTATTTTACCCTTCCTAAATATTAAATATTAGTAATAATTTAATATATAACTAGACAATATAACTATATCAAATTATTAGTACTCTACCGACTTCACACTAGGCCGTTTTACTAGTCTTTATTGTTTACTCAAAACCTAAAGACTAAGTAAGGGTTCGCAATTGTAGCTATTTGATTTTAGTTTTAGTCTTGTTAGACTATTTAATTTTAGTTTTAGTTTGTAATTGTAGGTTGTAGCATTTGCAAGTTTGTAAAGGTCCGTAATTTGATTAACATCAGAAATTTCATACTATGTTTTGACGGTAACATGTAATTATAGCTTTCGTACTATATTTTCTCTTATTGATGCAATTTCTCATTATCTTTCTCGTTTTACTATATCAAAGCTTTTAGAGAAGTGAGAAGTAGGGGTGTGCATTCGGTTTGGATTTTTTGGTTTTTGGTTTTGAAGAAGTGTAATCCAATCCGAACCAAAATAAATTTGGTTTGGTTTGGTTTTTCTCTTTTTGGTTTGAATTTTTCGATTTGGTTAATCGGTTATGTCAATAATTAGAAACATAACAAAGTTATATTTGCAATTTAATATATATATATATATATTGAATTTCTTAACTATACTTTTTAATATAAATCACAAGTAAAACGTAAAACGTAAAACACAATACTTAAAAGTATATCAATTATAGATGTCCAAACATTAAAAAATAAACTAAAAAGGGACAAAAGTGGTAAACTCCAACTTAATTCTAAACATATATATATAATTCGGTTTTTTCGGTTTTTCGATTTTCATTTTTCTAAATCCGAAACCAAACCAAAAAACCAAACAAAGTAAATTATAAATCCAAACCAAAAATCCAATCCAAATTAGAATTCAGTTTGATTTGGTTTGGTTTTTGGTTTAATCCAAATAGTGCACACCCCTAGTGAGAAGTCATATAATATTTTACGTTACATTTTCTTATTGGATAAATCGAAATTCGAACCGATACGACCAAAAACTGATCAACCAAAAATCAATAAAAAATATCTTATTGGTTTGTTATTAGGTTAGCATACTTAAAATCGAAAACTGATAAATCGAACTGAACCGACCAATGCACACCCCTCTATTATCGTTATTGGGTTATTGAATTTTTAATGGGTTTATAAAAAAAGGTTATTCGGTTATTGGTTTGGTTCCGATTTTTACTATTGGGTAAAATCGATAACCCAATAAAACGGTAATAATTTTTTTTTTTTTGGGCATAATATAGATACTCAAATTTGGTAATTACCTGACAAATAAACACTTTAACTTCGAGTATGTATATTTGAACACTTTAAATATATCCATTGGACATTCTAACTTTTAAGTTTTAACTCACTTCTAATGTATCAGTTGAACATTCTAACTTACAAAATGATCATCCAAACACTTTTAAAATTAATATACCAAATCAACATTTATATGTGGAAGCACGGACTCTGCTTCACAAATTAAAGCTCATTTTACAAAATAACTTAACACTCTTAGGGCCCGTTTAACCATGTGATATAGTATCATGATAGGATATCATAATATGGAATTATGAGATGAAATTGAAGATTTGTTTGGATATGTGATATGGAATTTCTGTATTATATATTTTCTCATAAACATAAGAATCTCATAAGTTGTAAAACTATTAAAATAGCCCCAATTGTTTATTCAATCTTACCAAATAAAGAAAAATTTATAAAATCGCATAATAAATTATTATAAAATTATTTGTTCTCCACTTAAGTAACTGTTTCATCTAACTTTAATTCAATTAAAAAAAATTGAAAATAAATTGTAGTGTACTAGTCTTTAATATAATTGTTGACAGCCAATTTTGACCCTCCACAATATAAATTAATTATCGAGCTTCTTCAATTTCAAACGATTTAAAATAATTAGTTTTATAAAAACTTAAAAAAATAATATATAGTTTACAAATTATTTTAAATAGTTTTGTCACTCTTGTAATTTTTAAATAATATATATGTTTTATATAATTGTGTATATGATTAATGTATTTTATGAATATTTAAAAATCATCTCAAAAATATTTTATATTCTAATATTTATTAGTGATGGTTGTAATTTTGAATTAATGAATTTTATGAATCTCAAAAAGATTTTATAGTCTAATATTTATTAGTGATGGTTGTAATTTTGAATTAATGAATTTTATGAATCTCAAAAAGATTTTATAGTCTAATATTTATTAGTGATGGTTGTAATTTTGAATTAATGAATTTTATGAATCTCAAAAAGATTTTATATTTTAATATTTATTAGTGATGGTTGTAATTTTGAATTAATGAATTTTATGAAATTCAAAATACTTGCAAGTTATTTTTAAAAAGTAATTTTGTCTTTTTGTAATCATTTTAAATATTGAATATGTCTATTTCTACAATCATGTTATTTTATAAATATTTGAAAATCATCAAAAAAAATTTTACAATTTTGAGTTAAATATTTTATTAGTTTAATTTAATTTAAGTTATAGTTATAATTTCGAGTTAATTAGTTTTGTAATTAAATTAATTAGTTTTGTAATTAAATTAATTAGTTTATAATCTAATTAATTATTTTATTTTTTTTGTTAAGATTAAGAAACTCGTTAATTAATTATATTAATTCGTCTTATTTAGCTTTTAGCCTTTTGCAAATTAAAATCAATTTGGCTATATTTCTTTTTTATGATTTTAGTCATTTTTATTTTACCTCCTTTAAAACCTTTAAGAAATCAAATTTGGGCCTTTTTCCATTACCCTTCAACCGGCCCAATACCACTTCTTCAATTTCCAACTCCTGCAGCCCATTTTCAAATCCCTTACAAAAGAAACCAGCCCACTAATTTTAATCCAAAACCCTCCAATACAATACAGTAGCAATACGTACATACGATACCCCAACCCCTGTACTCTTCGTTCTTCTTCCTTTTCACGCGGAAACAGTACCCCGACCCGACCCAGTACGCGTCTTCTTCTTCTTCCAGACGCAAACCCAGAAATCCAGCGAAAATCCCAACTACTCTGCGAACCCATAACCCCTCATGTTCCCTTTTCCCCATTTTCAGGGATTTCCCATTCCTTCCACTGTTGCTTCGAAAAGAGAACTTGAATTTCGAATTCAAATTCTTCCTTTCCACTTGTTTTCCCACCTTTCTCAATTCGAATCTCCCCTATATATACCCCTATCCTTCCACTGTGATGGGGGAAGATTTTACATTCTAAAATAAAATAAAATATATATGTTTATTTTTATCAAGAGGACGAAAAATTGAGAGCTATTTTTGTATCAATTTTCTTCTTGCTCGAGTTAAGGTCACAGTGGTGTAAAAGCTTCATGGTCTAGTTCGCTGTCCCGGTTCGCTGCTCCAATTGAGGTAATCTCGCCCTTTCTTGCATTATGTTTTCTATGTAGTGTGTGTTATGTGTTCAATATCTAGTGGAGTCCAATTATTAGAATTAGTTGATTTCTCTGTTTTAGTCTTTTGCTTTCAGTTTCGTTTTCTCCTGTGAGTTGTTGGGACTGTGAGCATGAAGTAAATATCAGTGAAGTTCTTTTGCGGTTCATTTAGTTTCGACTTCGAATGCATTAAGCTATATAGTTCTGTCTTTTCATCGTTTAGCCGAATTTTATTTTTTTTTCTCTGTTGTCTGATTCATCGTTATAGATTACTACCATCGCTAGTCTAATCCCGTAGTATTAATCTATGTTCTTGTTTAACTCGAATACTGTTCATGTCAGTTTTGCGTCTTCAACTCGTGATATCATGTTTACAATTCACCTTAGTCTTATTTTAACTCGGATCATTCGCTCGTAGTTAATCTATTCCTAATTATGTATCTTGCTTTTCATATAAAAAATGTTTCGCTTTCGAAAATGTGGCCGAGAATCTGATTGTTCCTTTGCTTTCTGAGTGTGGTTTGATCTGTTTTGGTGTTATTCATTAATCAAAAATTTTGAAATTTTATTCAATGTTGGAGTTGTTCATCTGGTAAATGATAATGTACTTTCTTCACAACCTTGATTTGTTATAACATCACGTGAGTACCATTTCGTTTTGGCTTAAGTTAGCGATGCATTCTTAGTATATCTTTTCTTGTATCTCGTAAGTCAGTCGTTATGTATTCCCATCTTTTGTTCTTCGATACTAGCTGGTGCTTTGAGGCATAATTGTTTCTTCCTTTTAACCTTCCTGTCCAGCCCCTTTAGTAGTTGACTTAAGGTGTTAAACCATGCTTTTTCATAACAAAAGGGTCATAAGTGATTAGTTTAATATAGTTCCTACTTATGCATTTTAATATTGTTTAAATATGACCATTTGATGTACGCTTGTTTCCTCTGTTAAGTTGAGGTCACTAGTCTCGTTTTTTTTTTCCCTTTGTGGATTATGAATGAAGAACTGAAAAGTGCTCATTAGAAAATTTGTTGTGGGATCATTTGTTTGTTAATATACAGTTGAGTTTAGTTAGAGTAATTGTATTGGTTTAGTTTCAAATTGTCATATATGGGTTTGAATAGTTTATTTTGATGCTCTTAGAAATAGGTAAGTTATGTATTAATTGTGTTCTTGCTAAAGTTGATGTTATTGATGGTTTAACCTAACTATCATATGTAACATGCTGTTCCTTTTCATTTGTTTATGCATGTGAAAACCCGACCCGAGTCCTCACGGACTCTATCTCTTCTCCTTGTCATTCGATGATAGGGCCATAAGGTCCAAAATTCTTATGTCAAGTCAGCCAACCTTGAAAAATCGAAGAACAAGTCTTTGGAGTTGACGTACAGGTCTCGGAAAGTGAAAAAATGGGTTGTATACATCCGATATACACTGATATACATCAGATATATACAAAAACGGGATTGGTTTAAAGGCCAAAATTCCAGCGAAATTGGCCCAAAAGGAGGCCCAAATTCATTTCCGCCTTACTCTTTAATTATTTAATTGTGATTATTTATTGTTTGTTGTTTAACTATATCTTTATAATTTTTAATTAACTTAATTAGATTCCCCAAAAGACAAGTTATTTTCTTTGTGTTGGTTAACTCTTAATATTTATCTTACTTTATTATTCAAATATGTTGATCAAATTATACTTTCTAATTAAGTGGAACCTTTTATTCTTAAGATATATGTTTTAACGCCTCTTCACTTATTCATATTATACTCATTTTAAAATTATTATTTTTAGTTAAAATATTTTTCTTAAATAAGCTTTTAAATGTTAGTCAAAACTTTTCCAATTAATAAAAAATATATACATATAAAACATTACTTAGTCATTTTCTCAAAAAAGGGTTAGTCAATTAATTTAAAATGATGTTCATGCTTTAACTTATTAAATTGGTTTAAATTGTTATTTCAAAATGAATTAAATAAATTCTAATTAGTCTAGTTTTTATTAATAATCTAATCACTCGTATTTCGAGTCAATTGTTCCATTTTGAGCCCTTTTCTCTAAAAAATCAAATAAAATGTGTCATTTATTTAATTATTTTCTCAAAGTTAATCAAATATTGCAAGTTATTATTTTTTATGTTAAATCATTATTTTCCTAAAAATAGTCAAAATATATATTAGTCAAGTCGCAGGTCAACCGCATGTTAGCGGGCACTTCGAATGCTTAAACCCTTCTCGAAGTGTAAATTGAACCCCGAACCCTCTTTGATATTTTCAAATGATTTTTTTTCTGTTTAAATCTTTGAAAATTATAAGTTTTCTTAATTTCTTTAAAAAATTAAGTGGCGACTCTTTTCTAAGTATTTTTCTCAAATCGTTTTATACTTGGAACATTTCAAAAGAGTGATTTTTCTGAAGTTAGGAAAATTACGACATAACAGAAATGGCGACTCTGCTGGGGATTTAATTAGGTTCTAACCATAATGACTTGACTCTCTTTGACTATTTGCTAATATTTGTTGAATTGTTTTACCTCAAATGTGCCTTATTTGCTTAAATTATGATATCAACTGTCATTGCATGCATATCATTTATTCCGTCAAATGACATTTTTTTTTTCTTTCTTTTCACTTAAAGGACGATTATGCAGGCCGCAGTTGTTTGTTTACCAAATTGTTCTCGGGACACCCTGACGAATGTAGTTGACTACTGGATAGTCAACGGTCGTTAACTGTCCCAGCCCAAGTAGTCCGCTTGGGTCACCAGTCCGCTTCAAATAAACCTCACTCTTAGTCAAGACTAGTGTAGAGCCAAACCAAATCCCAAATTTAGCGCATTTGAACTAAGTCGACCCAACACCCAAGGCGTGTTTGGGCCCATTAGAAGTCCACCTTGTGTCTATTTGGCCCATTGGTCAATAAAAGACAATCATGCTTATGTGTTTGAATTTGAAGGATGTATACGCCATTTAGCAAACCATTGTCTCTTGGGGTTGAGTTTTAATCGTTTGTTCGAGTCGAAGAAGGATCAAATTATCATAGCATCCAAGAGTGTGGACATTCGAAGATAACAAGAAATCAAGGACATATGATCTTTCCTTGGAAGCATAGATTAGAATTGTACCCCTGCGCGGGACTGATATTTTGTATCCCATTTCCCCTATTATGTATCCCCATTTAGTTTATTCGTAAAACTTGTACAAATTTGGGTTTTGGGGCAATGAAATGTTTCAAATGACGTCATACATCCTTCAATTCGATAGGCCTACCTTTGGCGTAAAAAGGTCACAAGTTTAGGGCGCGATATAAACTGTTTATGTGTTGCTTATGATTGTTTTGTGTTGTGATGTGTCACTTTGTCTAAAGCAGAATTAATCCACTTTTGTTTCTTAGAGCACTCTAAGCATATATTAAATTCACAACAACAAAGTCCGTCCAAATTACTTCTGAAGTGTTGCCCAAGTTTCCCAGAAATATATAAACCATCTCCTCTAAAAATCTCCTCAGTTTTATTCGTCCATCACAGGAAGGTCGACTTGCTAGAATGTCTGGAAAAAGTGTCAACGCACCAATCCCACCCGTTGCTTTGGTTAGTGATGAAGAAACTGAAGAGTCAATGTTCAGAAAATTTGTCGAGACTAGAGAGAGGATAGCTGTAGCCAAAAGGAGACTTGCAATACTGGACCAAACTGAATGGATGCTACGAGAGAGAATTATTGAGGTTGACATGGAAACAACCTCGGTGAAACGAAAGATTGCAAAAATTGATCAAGAGATAATTAATATCACTAAAGCGTCTGCAAGGATCCCTGAAATTGAACGGGACATTAAGGAACTAAATTTTGGGAATGCTCCCTCCATGAGGGAAAAGGGTAAAACAAAAGTAGGTTCAGATGACGAGAGCACCAGATCGTCACCCTACAGTTGAAGAAGAAGGAGAGAAGCCTTTGGTTAGATTTAGGTTTATGTAACACTTTTCTTATGTTTGTCATGTTGTTTTTAAATTTTTATTGTAATCAAGAACTACGCGAGACTTGATCCCATAGGGGGTACGTAGGAAGCTCTTTTCGAGCCTAGTCTCTCTATCAATTTTGGGAAGGGTACATTTAGATTATCTTATGTAATTCGAACTACGTTGGGCCTGATTTCCTTGGTGGATACGTAGGCAGCCTACTTAAGGCTCGGTCCTTATCTTTTTGATTTTTATTCTCCCTTATTAGTGAATGATTCTGAAGACTTTCACCTACAAAAGAATATGAGTGGGAGAAAATAGCAAGATTCTATGCAAGTCGACCTTTCCAATTCAATTACAAGAAAAATTTCTTTCCATTTGAGTCCTCCCGTTCACCCAAAATATTTTCGTGGATTAATCTGCTTGAAGCAAAATGACACTTATGTGGTTATTATTATGTCATCTTATTTGCATATCTCATTAAAAACAAAAACTAACACATATGTCTTTTGAGTTGTTCTTCTCTACAGATAAAAACTGATCTGTGTTGAAATCAAACTGGCTGACCATCCCTACTTTACAAGATCTAAAGCAATCATACCATCCTTCCCTGATCATTCTCTGGAGAAAGGCAAGAGCAAAATGACTGGTACTTCTGAAGAAACAGGAATAGTGGATGTGACTATCAGAAATGCTGAACTCGCTGATCAGAGTGAGTTGATCTCTCAGTTAATGCAACGAATTGCAGACATGCAGGAAGAGCTTCAACAGACCAAAGATCTGGCCAAACTGGCCATTGCATCGAATGAACCCCCCCTTGAAACTAGAAGACCGCCTCCTCCTTTTCCATCACTAAGTTCCCCATTACCCAATCATTTCCCTACCCATACCACAAGACCAATCACTTCCACCCCTAATCCTCATACCATTGATTTAACTGTATCCAATGCTCCTTACGCCAGCACTTCCTACCAAACACCACCACCATTACCAAATCAGAACCAAGCACTTAACACTAATCACTCCCAAAACTTCACACCAACCTACCAAATCCCACCCCCAGCTACTGATAATCCATGTGTTTTGCCTAGCCAGCCTGCATACCCTTCCGTAACATTCCAAACTCCACCAGCCTATACAATCCCTGAACCATGTCCTAGCTTTCCCGTTCAGCCGGAGCTGGATCACTATGAAGAAATGGAGAAGGAGTGGAGGTTGAGAGAAGAAAAACGTGAACAAGAAATGAATATCATGAAGGATGCCATCTCCGAGGCAGTAAAAAGTGTCCAATCTTCGAGGAAGATAACAGGACTTGAGTATGAGGACCTTTGCATGCACCCTGACTTGGAAATACCCGAAGGTTACAAAATTCCAAAATTTGAAACCTTCAATGGTATTGGGAACCCTATGGCTCACCTACGAGCTTATTGTGATAAACTCGTGGGTATCGGGAAAAATGATGCATTGATTATGAGGTTGTTTAGTCGAAGCCTCAGCGGGGAGGCATTAGAATGGTTCACATCTCAAGAACTTCGTCAGTGGTCTACATGGGGTGCTCTGGCCAAAGATTTCTTGGAGAGATTCCAATTTAATGTCGAAGCTGTCCCTGACCGATATTATTTGGAAAAAATCAAGCAAAAGTCCACGGAGGACTATCGTGAATATGCGTGCCGCTGGAGGAAAGAAGCTGCAAAGGTACAACCTGTGATGACTGAAAATGAAATAACGTCTGCTTTTATTCGAGCTCAAGAGCCTGAGTATTATGAAAGGATGTTGCCTATGATGGGACAAAAGTTTTCGGAGTTGATCAGAATGGGAGAAGCAATAGAAGATGGCCTCAAGTCTGGAAAGGTTACAAGTCTCACTGCCTTGCAGGCCGCCAATAAATCCTCACCATCCGTGGCCACAGGATTCGCTAGGAAAAAGAAAGAGGACGTGTCTGCTGTATCTTTTAGCCCGAGGCCAAGGCCGCAAAGGTATTTTGGGTCTGGTTCTGCCATTGGAAACTCCAACCGATTCCCCACCTCAAATATTTACCCACCATCTCCACAAGCTCCAATCCCAATCTACTATGCACAACAGAACTACCAAGCACCACCGCCCATCTACCAAAACCAACCACTAACCTACCAAAATACACTACCAAATCACCAAGCCAATGCACCAGTCTACCAAAATCCCGGACAAAACAACTCAAATGCCAACAATCTACCCCGTCCTAACCTCGAAAGAAAGCCTCCCAGAGTTTTCACTCCTTTGGCAGAAACACGTACTCAACTCTTTGAGCGTCTAAGAGCGGCAGGATTGATCCAACCAGTAGACGCAAGGGCAATTAATCCCACAACAAAGTTCTTCCGCGCAGATCAACGTTGTGCGTACCATTCAGGAGGGGCAGGGCATGATACAGAAGGATGTATCAATCTGAAACATAAGATTCAAGACTTGATCGATAACAGGGTCATCACTCTCCAAGCCCCTGCCCCCAATGTGAACCTTAACCCATTGCCGAATCATGGAGGAGCTACCATCAACATGATTGAAAAAGACGAAGATTGGTTTACTAATGGGACTATTGGTGAAGCAGTTGCCAACTCACTCATACCAACAGTGGCCTCATTGACCATAAAGGCCCGTCCAGAGTTTGTTGTAATAACTGCACCTCATCAGGCATTTGCTTCGGTGAAGGAAATAAGCAATGAACAGTCCAAAGAAAAGTTTGTCGTGCAGGCGGCTACCGCACAAGGGATGACACGCTCTGGAAGATGCTACATTCCAGAAGAACTAACTCAGGAGACACGAAGAAAGGAGAACCAGAAAAGGCCGATCACAGAAGGTGAGGCTGAAGAGTTTTGGCGAAGAATGCAGCCTAAGGAGTATTCCATTGTCAAGCATTTGGAGAAGACTCCCGCTCAAATTTCTGTTTGGGCTCTATTAATGAGTTCTGAGTACCATCGAAAAGCACTGTTGAAGGTACTTGATGAAGCATACGTGCCGACAGGAACAAGTGGTGAAAATCTGGCCACCATGGTAAGTCATGTCATTGGGAGTCATCAAATCTCTTTCCGAGAAGAAGAGTTGCCACTCGAAGGGGTTATGCACAACCGTGCCTTATATATCACTGTCAAATGCAGGGACAAGTTTGTAGCGCGAGTATTGATTGATAATGGCTCAGGACTTAATATCTGCCCATTATCAACCCTTACTCAGCTAAATTATGATGTAGGGAAAATCCGTCAAAGCCGCATGAATGTAAGGGCGTTTGATGGTTCGCAAAGAGAGACCATGGGAGAAGTAGACTTGTGTATCCAAATGGGGCCTGCAGAATTTGTCACTGAATTCCAGGTGATGGGTATATCTACAAGTTACAACTTATTGCTAGGAAGACCATGGATCCATGCTGTTGGAGCAGTTCCATCCACATTGCATCAACTTTTGAAGTTCATCTGGGAGGGCCATGAAATTGTCATCCATGGTGAAGGGAGTAATCATAGTTACCCTGGTTTCTCCATTCCAGTTATTGAAGAGTCTTCTCAGGGTACTGACTTTCACATGGTGGAGATAATGAATGCTGCTTTTGAAGACACGACACTGCAAGTACCAATGCCGCCAGTGTATAAAATGTTAGCTGCAACTATGCTGAGAAGTGGTTTTGAACCTGGGCGTGGGTTAGGCAAGAATTTGGATGGCATATCCGAACCTCTTCCCATACCACTTCAAAATTTCCGATTCGGTATCGGTTATGCCCCAACAGGGGAAGAATTGTTTGAAGCAGAAATAAGGAAGAAACATGACTGTGATATACCGAAGCCTATTCCAGTATTGTACCAGTCATTTGTTGCTAAAGCTTTAGAGCCTGAGATTGATGGTCTAGTGGAAGGGATGGGAAGATTGTTTGATGAAGAAGATTGTGCTGTGATCTCGGCAGAATGCACAACAACACCCACCATTCGAGATGCCGATCCTGGAGAGATGCTGCAGAATTGGATGGCCACTCCACTTATGATCCATCGAATGGCTTGGTAGACAAAGACAAGATTTGAAGTTTATTTTTGAAAATCGGTGTTGTTCGGACGAGGCCCGAAACCACCATTTATGTCACTTTATTTTTCATCGTAATGTTTAAAAAGGAAATGACTCATGAGTCGTGACCAAAGTTTGTACGCCTTTTTAAAATTCCAATGAAAGCCTCGTTTATTTTAAATTGATTATCTTGTCATTGCAAATTATTCTGCAACAAATACATTTAAACTCTTTCCATCTAACATGGTTGATTTGTTGTTCTTTTCAGTAAAAATGAATATAAACCTGCCAATGTCATGACATGTCACGAACACGGCGAACCAAGTAAGGTCGATGACGATGAGTGTGAAGAATATGATGAGGAAACTATGATGCCTGAACACCTTACCGAGGACTTGAGGCAACTTGAAGACGATAAAAAGCCCAACCTGGATGAAACAGAGACAGTAAACTTGGGAGATGACGAGTCGATAAGAGAAACCCGAGTCAGTGTTCATTTGGCAGCAACAGAAAGAGAAGAATTGGTCAAGCTGCTCAGACAATACATCGATGTGTTTGCCTGGTCTTATGATGATATGCCAGGGTTAAGCACTGATATTGTTTCCCATAAGCTGCCTATCAATTCAGAGTACTGCCCAGTAAAACAGAAAACCAGAAAGTTCAAACCCGATCTGAGTTTAAGGATAAAAGAGGAGGTCATGAAGCAGATCGAATCAAAAGTCGTTGAAGTGACCAAGTATCCCACATGGTTGGCTAACATTGTTCCAGTGGCAAAGAAAGATGGAAAAATCAGGATATGCGTGGATTATCGGGATCTCAACAAAGCAAGTCCGAAGGATAATTTCCCTTTGCCAAACATCCACATACTCATCGATAATTGCGCTAAGCATGAGCTGCAATCTTTTGTAGATTGCTTTGCGGGATACCACCAGATTCTAATGGATGAAGATGATGCAGAAAAAACAGCATTCATCACACCTTGGGGAGTCTACCATTATCGAGTGATGCCGTTCGGCCTCAAGAATGCTGGAGCCACCTACATGAGAGCTATGACCACCATTTTCCATGATATGATCCACAAAGAAATTGAGGTGTATGTGGACGATGTCATCATAAAATCCCGCGAGAGTTCAAATCACCTGACACACTTGGAAAAGTTCTTTAACAGGTTACGTAGGTATGATTTGAAGTTGAATCCAGCCAAATGTGCATTTGGAGTGCCTGCAGGGAAGTTACTCGGATTCATAGTTAGCAGAAGAGGTATCGAGCTTGATCCTTCCAAGATCAAGGCAATTCAAGACTTACCTCCTCCAAAGACTAAGAAGGAAGTAATGAGTTTTCTGGGGAGACTGAATTACATCAGTCGATTCATAGCTCAATCGACGGTGATATGTGAGCCCATATTCAAGTTACTACGAAAAGATGCGCCAACCAAATGGACCGAAGAATGTCAGAAGGCTTTTGACACCATTAAAAGCTACCTTTCGAATCCACCAGTGTTGGTGCCACCACGTGCAGGCAGTCCTTTGCTATTGTATTTATCCGTCTCAGACAATGCATTCGGGTGTGTGTTGGGACAACATGATGAGACCGGAAGAAAGGAGAGAGCTATATACTATTTGAGCAAGAAGTTCACATCCTATGAGGCCCGTTACACCCTTTTAGAGAGAACTTGTTGTGCTTTGACTTGGGTTGCTCAGAAATTGAGACATTATCTGTCGGCTTATACAACACATCTCATTTCGAGGATGGATCCGCTTAAGTACATATTTCAAAAAGCAATGCCCATAGGAAAGCTAGCAAAGTGGCAAATGTTGTTGAGTGAGTTTGATATTGTGTACATGACTCAGAAAGCAATCAAGGGGCAAGCTTTAGCCGATCACCTTGCCGAAAACCCAGTAGATGATGAATATGAACCGCTTAGAACATATTTCCCTGGGCAGCATTATCCAGCAACAGCAAAGCTTAGATTCCGATGCACTAATAATATGGCTGAGTATGAAGCATGTATTCTTGGCATTAGAATGGCTCTTGACATGAATGTTCAAGAATTACTCATAATTGGTGATTCAGACTTGTTGATTCATCAAGTTCAAGGAGAATGGGCAGTGAAGAATCCTAAAATCTTACCATACGTACAATTGGTACAGAGATTATGCAAAAGATTTAGGAAGACCGAGTTCAGACACACACCAAGAATACAGAACGAGCTTGCTGACGCCCTTGCAACCATATCGTCCATGATACAACATCCAGAAAAGAGTTATATCGATCCAATTGAGATAGTTTTAAAAGAACAACCAGCACATTGTTCACATGTGGAAGCAGAATGGGATGGGAATCCATGGTATATCGATGTGAAAAAATACTTAGAGGTTGGCGAATATCCAGAAAAGGCAACAAGTATTCAGAAGAAAACAATCCGAAGAATGGCAAACAACTTCTTCTTGAATGGAGAAGTTCTTTATAAGAGGACACCCGATCTGGGATTACTGAGATGTGTGGATGCTGCAGAAGCCACAAAATTGCTTGAAGAAATGCACGCTGGAGTGTGTGGGACACACATGAATGGGCTTACATTAGCAAAGAAAATCTTAAGGGCGGGATACTTCTGGATGACTATGGAAAATGATTGTGGCCGGTTTGTCCAAAAATGTCATAAATGCCAGGTACACGGAGATCTGATCAAAGTACCACCCCACGAGCTCAATGCGATGAGTTCCCCTTGGCCATTTGCAGCCTGGGGCATGGATGTTATTGGACCGATTGAGCCTGCTGCTTCCAATGGTCATAGGTTCATTTTGGTCGCCATTGATTACTTCACAAAGTGGGTCGAAGCTGCTTCCTACAAAGCTGTGACAAAGAAAGTTGTGGCCGATTTTGTTCGCAACAATTTGATATGTCGTTTTGGAGTTCCAGAGTCTATCATCACAGACAATGGAGCAAATCTGAATAGTCACTTGATGAAAGAGATATGTGAACAATTCAAAATTTCCCACCGTAATTCAACTGCATATCGTCCTCAGATGAATGGAGCTGTAGAAGCTGCTAATAAGAATATCAAGAGGATACTGAGAAAGATGATTGACAACTACAAATGTTGGCATGAAAATTTGCCTTATGCTTTGCTAGGCTATCGCACCACAATCCGAACCTCAACTGGAGCAACCCCTTACCTATTGGTATACGGAACAGAAGCAGTGATACCAGCTGAAGTTGAGATACCATCTTTAAGGATTATTCAGGAAGCTGGATTGAGCGATGCCGAATGGATTCGTGACCGATATGAGCAATTGACACTGATTGATGAGAAAAGAATGAGTGCCGTTTGTCATGGCCAGCTGTATCAACAGAGAATGACTCGTGCTTTCAATAAGAAAGTAAGAGTTCGAACATTTGAGGTAGGCCAATTGGTGTTGAAACGCATTTTCCCTCATCAAGACGAATACAAAGGAAAGTTTGCACCTAACTGGCAAGGACCGTATGTTGTCCACAAAGTACTATCAAGAGGAGCTTTGGTTCTAGCGGAGATGGACGGTCAGGTGTGGCGCAAAGCTATCAATTCAGATGCCATTAAGAGATACTATGTGTGAAACTTCAGTTTGTATTTTCTTGTCATTTCCTTGTAATCGTTTTATTTTGCTTGTAATCGCGTCGTTTTAGATTTTATCCCTCTTGCAATGAACTACGTCTGACCTGAATTCTCAAAAATGAGATACGTAGGCGGCCTATGTCGGCCTCGGTCACCCATTTATCAATTTGTAATGTTTTCTTAGTACTTGAACTACGTTCGACCTGAATTCTCGAGAATGAGATACGTAGGCGGCGTATGTCGGCCTCGGTCATTTCCTTATATAATTTTCTATTTTTGTCACTTCTCGAAATGGGAACTACGTTTGACCTGATTCCTGCCTCAACGGGATACGTAGGCGCCACAAGGGTTCGGTCATATTCCCAATAAGATTTCCATTTCCCCTCACAATGGAAACTGGGACAAAATTTTTGAGAGGACCTCAAAAATTCCACAACAAGAGTCATTTCCTACAAACAAGACTCAAGAATCATATCGAAATGTGCAACTAGGGATAATTTTGAGGAGATCTCAAATGCGAGACTCCCGTGATCATCATCAGATTTGTTTTTGAAACATCTAACTGGGACAGAATTTTTGAGAAGGACCTCAAAAATTCCATCAAGGATACTCGGACCTTCGAAGTCAACTTCAATCGCCTCGAATTGACGTGTTCTTAAAGGGTTTTAAGTTGCCAGCAAGCTACCTGTCATATCAAATTCTGAGACAAAGGGTTTTGTTCGTGTCGTGCATGTCGTGACAATTAATTGGCAGAGATTTTCTTTAAAACTGTTTTTTATAAAAACTTCATACCTAGCAAATGTTTTAATATGATCTTGTCTTTTGTCTACTGCAATTCATTGGACCTACCAGACAAAGTTCCAGAGATAACGAGACCAGGAGCAAGGCGACTTCAACACAGATCAGTGTTCCAAAACTAACATGTTTTTGTGGATGCAGGGTATAATGAGATCATCAAATGAACTATGTTTACCAACCAACCAGTTCAAGAGAACATATCCAGCGAATATCTATTAGTGAGTGTAACATCTTCATTGGATCAAAGAAGTATTTGACAGATTAAAAGAGAGTATCTACCACTTAAGGTTGCGAGATACCGATGAAAATGATGTTATGAAAAAGTACCTATCATTATATCAAATATTGATGAAAGACGACGTTCATAGCCATTCATATTTAAATTGCCGAGAGGGCCATTCATATTTATATTGCCAAGAGGGCCATTCATATTCAAATTGCCAAGAAGGCCATTCATATTCAAATTGCCGAGAAGGCTATTTATATTCAAATTGCCGAGAGGGCCATTCATATTTAAATTGCCGAGAGGGCCATTCATATTTATATTGCCAAGAGGGCCATTCATATTCAAATTGCCAAAAAGGCCATTCATATTCAAATTGCCGAGGACGCTATTTATGTTCAAATTGCCGAGAGGGCCATTCATATTTAAATTACCGAGAGGACATCGCATATTAAATTGCCAAGAGGGCCCTTCATATTCAAATTGCCGAGAGGGCCATTCATATTCAAATTGCCGAGAGGGCCATTCATATTCAAGTTGCCGAGAAGGCCATTCATATTCAAATTGCCGAGAAGGCCATTCATATTCAAATTGCCAAGAGGGCCATTCATATTCAAATTGCCGAGAAGGCCGTTCATATTCAAATTGCCGAGAGGGCCATTGCATATTAAATTGCCAAGAAGGCCATTCATATTTAAATTGCTGAGAGGGCCATTCATATTTAAATTGCCGAGAGGGCCATTTATATTCAAATTGCCGAGAAGGCCATTCATATTCAAATTGCCAAGAGGGCCATTCATATTCAAATTGCCGAGAAGGTCGTTCATATTCAAATTGCCGAGAGGGCCATTGCATATTAAATTGCCAAGAAGGTCATTCATATTTAAATTGCCGAGAGGGCCATTCATATTTAAATTGCCGAGAGGGCCATTTATATTCAAATTGCCGAGAGGGCCATTTATATTCAAACTGCTGAGAGGGCCATTCACATTCAAATTGACAAAAGGGACATTTATATTCAAAACAGCCAAGAGGGCCATTTATATTCAAAATGCCAAGAGGGCCATTGCATATTCAAGCCGCGAAGAGGGCCATCATATTCAACCATTAAGAGAACCATCAACATATTACATTAGTACTTCGATATTAGAAGAAGAGTACAGTGAAGAGTCATTTCGCAAATATGAGACACAAGCTTTATTTGCTTTACTTCAAACCCGATGGAATTGACGCCAAATAATCAAGGAGAACAATTAAGTGTCAACATGGTAAAAGACACTGTCTCCCATTTGAATTGTATTTTTATGCTAATGAGTTTTATCTCAGTCTTTGTCGAAAGCATCCGAAAGGATGAATTCTCCAAAACAAACCACAGGTGCGGACGACATAAAAAAAGATGCAGCACGACGTGGAACTTTTTCTTAGCAGCGAACTGGGACATAGTCCAAAGAGGAGTGCCAAACTCTTAGGACGCGAGCAAAGGAGCGACTTCCACCACCAATCAAACCACACCCTATCAGAAGGCATGTGGGTTTATCTTTGAGTTTGTCGGTTTCAGTTTCACATCCGGAAATTTTATATTTCCTCCGGAAGCAAATTTCCAATCTGAGTGACAATGTACCAAGAGCTTTGGAAATTATGTCCATGTAAGTTCTTACTTATGGATGTGAAGAGCTCCACATTCATGGCTAAGAGGTTACAAGCCTCTTTTTCATACTCGACTTACTTGTCACTCCTCTAGAACCAAAGGATATCTTGCATAATAGATTTCCTTTTCAATCGATTGAGTCGAACTACAAGCAACCTGATTTCCTAAGTTGAGGAATATGTAGGCGGGATCAATGGTGAAACTCGGTTGTGTTCCAACCTTCACTCTTAAACCTTATTCTCGAGCATTCTGGTGCTTTCATAATTCAGTATTGGGATGACTTTTGAATTCTTTTTAAATCGTGCGTGAAATCAAGCGTATCAAACTACAAGTGGCCTGAATTCTCACATAGCCTGAGGTATGTTGGAAACCTGATACCGAGGTTCAGCCATAATTCCTAAAGTCCGTACCAAAATCCTTTTCCTAAAGACGAATGTGGTCGGTCAAAATTGGATTCGTCAATTTCATTTGCCTCGAATTCCTTTCATCAATCCAAGTCAAACGAGGGACAGCTGTTGACAGCCAATTTTGACCCTCCACAATATAAATTAATTATCGAGCTTCTTCAATTTCAAACGATTTAAAATAATTAGTTTTATAAAAACTTAAAAAAATAATATATAGTTTACAAATTATTTTAAATAGTTTTGTCACTCTTGTAATTTTTAAATAATATATATGTTTTATATAATTGTGTATATGATTAATGTATTTTATGAATATTTAAAAATCATCTCAAAAATATTTTATATTCTAATATTTATTAGTGATGGTTGTAATTTTGAATTAATGAATTTTATGAATCTCAAAAAGATTTTATAGTCTAATATTTATTAGTGATGGTTGTAATTTTGAATTAATGAATTTTATGAATCTCAAAAAGATTTTATAGTCTAATATTTATTAGTGATGGTTGTAATTTTGAATTAATGAATTTTATGAATCTCAAAAAGATTTTATATTTTAATATTTATTAGTGATGGTTGTAATTTTGAATTAATGAATTTTATGAAATTCAAAATACTTGCAAGTTATTTTTAAAAAGTAATTTTGTCTTTTTGTAATCATTTTAAATATTGAATATGTCTATTTCTACAATCATGTTATTTTATAAATATTTGAAAATCATCAAAAAAAATTTTACAATTTTGAGTTAAATATTTTATTAGTTTAATTTAATTTAAGTTATAGTTATAATTTCGAGTTAATTAGTTTTGTAATTAAATTAATTAGTTTTGTAATTAAATTAATTAGTTTATAATCTAATTAATTATTTTATTTTTTTTGTTAAGATTAAGAAACTCGTTAATTAATTATATTAATTCGTCTTATTTAGCTTTTAGCCTTTTGCAAATTAAAATCAATTTGGCTATATTTCTTTTTTATGATTTTAGTCATTTTTATTTTACCTCCTTTAAAACCTTTAAGAAATCAAATTTGGGCCTTTTTCCATTACCCTTCAACCGGCCCAATACCACTTCTTCAATTTCCAACTCCTGCAGCCCATTTTCAAATCCCTTACAAAAGAAACCAGCCCACTAATTTTAATCCAAAACCCTCCAATACAATACAGTAGCAATACGTACATACAGTACCCCAACCCCTGTACTCTTCGTTCTTCTTCCTTTTCACGCGGAAACAGTACCCCGACCCGACCCAGTACGCGTCTTCTTCTTCTTCCAGACGCAAACCCAGAAATCCAGCGAAAATCCCAACTACTCTGCGAACCCATAACCCCTCATGTTCCCTTTTCCCCATTTTCAGGGATTTCCCATTCCTTCCACTGTTGCTTCGAAAAGAGAACTTGAATTTCGAATTCAAATTCTTCCTTTCCACTTGTTTTCCCACCTTTCTCAATTCGAATCTCCCCTATATATACCCCTATCCTTCCACTGTGATGGGGGAAGATTTTACATTCTAAAATAAAATAAAATATATATGTTTATTTTTATCAAGAGGACGAAAAATTGAGAGCTATTTTTGTATCAATTTTCTTCTTGCTCGAGTTAAGGTCACAGTGGTGTAAAAGCTTCATGGTCTAGTTCGCTGTCCCGGTTCGCTGCTCCAATTGAGGTAATCTCGCCCTTTCTTGCATTATGTTTTCTATGTAGTGTGTGTTATGTGTTCAATATCTAGTGGAGTCCAATTATTAGAATTAGTTGATTTCTTTGTTTTAGTCTTTTGCTTTCAGTTTCGTTTTCTCCTGTGAGTTGTTGGGACTGTGAGCATGAAGTAAATATCAGTGAAGTTCTTTTGCGGTTCATTTAGTTTCGACTTCGAATGCATTAAGCTATATAGTTCTGTCTTTTCATCGTTTAGCCGAATTTTATTTTTTTTTCTCTGTTGTCTGATTCATCGTTATAGATTACTACCATCGCTAGTCTAATCCCGTAGTATTAATCTATGTTCTTGTTTAACTCGAATACTGTTCATGTCAGTTTTGCGTCTTCAACTCGTGATATCATGTTTACAATTCACCTTAGTCTTATTTTAACTCGGATCATTCGCTCGTAGTTAATCTATTCCTAATTATGTATCTTGCTTTTCATATAAAAAATGTTTCGCTTTCGAAAATGTGGCCGAGAATCTGATTGTTCCTTTGCTTTCTGAGTGTGGTTTGATCTGTTTTGGTGTTATTCATTAATCAAAAATTTTGAAATTTTATTCAATGTTGGAGTTGTTCATCTGGTAAATGATAATGTACTTTCTTCACAACCTTGATTTGTTATAACATCACGTGAGTACCATTTCGTTTTGGCTTAAGTTAGCGATGCATTCTTAGTATATCTTTTCTTGTATCTCGTAAGTCAGTCGTTATGTATTCCCATCTTTTGTTCTTCGATACTAGCTGGTGCTTTGAGGCATAATTGTTTCTTCCTTTTAACCTTCCTGTCCAGCCCCTTTAGTAGTTGACTTAAGGTGTTAAACCATGCTTTTTCATAACAAAAGGGTCATAAGTGATTAGTTTAATATAGTTCCTACTTATGCATTTTAATATTGTTTAAATATGACCATTTGATGTACGCTTGTTTCCTCTGTTAAGTTGAGGTCACTAGTCTCGTTTTTTTTTTCCCTTTGTGGATTATGAATGAAGAACTGAAAAGTGCTCATTAGAAAATTTGTTGTGGGATCATTTGTTTGTTAATATACAGTTGAGTTTAGTTAGAGTAATTGTATTGGTTTAGTTTCAAATTGTCATATATGGGTTTGAATAGTTTATTTTGATGCTCTTAGAAATAGGTAAGTTATGTATTAATTGTGTTCTTGCTAAAGTTGATGTTATTGATGGTTTAACCTAACTATCATATGTAACATGCTGTTCCTTTTCATTTGTTTATGCATGTGAAAACCCGACCCGAGTCCTCACGGACTCTATCTCTTCTCCTTGTCATTCGATGATAGGGCCATAAGGTCCAAAATTCTTATGTCAAGTCAGCCAACCTTGAAAAATCGAAGAACAAGTCTTTGGAGTTGACGTACAGGTCTCGGAAAGTGAAAAAATGGGTTGTATACATCCGATATACACTGATATACATCAGATATATACAAAAACGGGATTGGTTTAAAGGCCAAAATTCCAGCGAAATTGGCCCAAAAGGAGGCCCAAATTCATTTCCGCCTTACTCTTTAATTATTTAATTGTGATTATTTATTGTTTGTTGTTTAACTATATCTTTATAATTTTTAATTAACTTAATTAGATTCCCCAAAAGACAAGTTATTTTCTTTGTGTTGGTTAACTCTTAATATTTATCTTACTTTATTATTCAAATATGTTGATCAAATTATACTTTCTAATTAAGTGGAACCTTTTATTCTTAAGATATATGTTTTAACGCCTCTTCACTTATTCATATTATACTCATTTTAAAATTATTATTTTTAGTTAAAATATTTTTCTTAAATAAGCTTTTAAATGTTAGTCAAAACTTTTCCAATTAATAAAAAATATATACATATAAAACATTACTTAGTCATTTTCTCAAAAAAGGGTTAGTCAATTAATTTAAAATGATGTTCATGCTTTAACTTATTAAATTGGTTTAAATTGTTATTTCAAAATGAATTAAATAAATTCTAATTAGTCTAGTTTTTATTAATAATCTAATCACTCGTATTTCGAGTCAATTGTTCCATTTTGAGCCCTTTTCTCTAAAAAATCAAATAAAATGTGTCATTTATTTAATTATTTTCTCAAAGTTAATCAAATATTGCAAGTTATTATTTTTTATGTTAAATCATTATTTTCCTAAAAATAGTCAAAATATATATTAGTCAAGTCGCAGGTCAACCGCATGTTAGCGGGCACTTCGAATGCTTAAACCCTTCTCGAAGTGTAAATTGAACCCCGAACCCTCTTTGGTATTTTCAAATGATTTTTTTTCTGTTTAAATCTTTGAAAATTATAAGTTTTCTTAATTTCTTTAAAAAATTAAGTGGCGACTCTTTTCTAAGTATTTTTCTCAAATCGTTTTATACTTGGAACATTTCAAAAGAGTGATTTTTCTGAAGTTAGGAAAATTACGACATAACAATAATCCTCTCACATAGTACGGGCAATTTCCTCACGTTGAATTTGTATTTCTCGGTCATGTGACCGAAAAGACGAACTAACATTGTTACTTTGAGCCATTTGTTGGTCAATATCATCCGCAACTATATTTTCATGCTCATAAACCATAAATATTTCATCAGTCCTTTGGTATTCTCGCAAATAATCATGTAATACTGCACAAGCTATGACAATTTTCACTTGTGTATCAATATCATAATGATTCATGCTTTGTTTCAGTATTCTAAATCTATTTTTCCAAGCTACAAAAGTCTATTCAATCACATTGCGCAGAGATGAATGCCTATAATTAAACAGTTCTTTGGCATTTTGAGGCTCTCTTTCACTTCCTCTGTAATCTTGCAAATGATAGCGTTGCCATTTGTATGGAGCTAAAAATTTTCTTGTGTTTCGAAAATCAGCATCAACAACATAATATTTATCTACCAGCAAACATTTTAGAAAGAATTACTAAAAGCATATGTGACGTAAATGAGACAACTTTGTGTAAATAAATAATATTTATTCTAAGGATATAATTTAAAGTTTTCATGTGGCGAGAATGAAAATTGTGATGTTGGTTCAACAAGTGCATTCTCAAGTACTTTATTTTCATGTGCAGTACCTTCCCAACCAGCAATAACAAAGGTAAATCGCATATCAAAATCGCAAGCGCATAAGACATTTTGTGATGTTCTTCTTTTGCGCGTACGATATGCTTGTTGCACCGCTTTAGGAACTTCTCCTTCTATATATGTTCCATCAATCGCACCAACACAATCCTACCAAATTAAAAATACATCAATATTAGTTTAGTGAACATAAAATAAATTGGAAGCATTATAGAATGCACTTCATAAAAATAATGTTTGTAAGAGTAATAAAATAGTGCTTCCAAGACAATGCAAAGTCATAAAATAAATATTATCTCTTTAAACAAAGTCTATAGTGAGTATGCAACTAAATACTAATAACTTACACATAAAATATAAATGGGCACTTATTAAGGCCATAAAATAAATTTATTGATGTGTTTGAAATTTTACCTTAAGTCAAGGCCAAAATCGAGTATTATGTCAAATTTTTGAAATGTACACCTGTCATATTTTGGTTGTATAAATGTTGGTGCCATTTTGCTAATTGCCTCGACAACTATTTTAACATGCATGTTAATTGTTTCAAGTGAATGTTGAAAAGTTTCACTTGCCGAGCGTTGACTATCATTTTTGAGCAATGATGGTTAGAAAATACCCAAAGCCTCCTCAATTTGAACACCGCATGGTCCAATGCTCAATTGGCAACAAGTTATTTTGTTTTTATCAAACTAACAAGCTGACAAAATGTTTCAGGATAAAACCACATAGATTCATACATATGCATGCGATGTCCACAAAGAAGTTCATTGATCCATACCATACTAGGCCTAGATGTATGTTGTTGTGTTCAACATAACAACCTATGTTCTCGTCTGACTTGTTCGATATGTTCAACTACTGCAACGTAGAAAATAACATCCTCAATGTCGCTATCAGAATCACTAGCACTACTTGATATGCTCTGTTGTTCAAATAGATATAACTATAAGTTGTAATAAATACAAAACGGTAGAAGTAATAAATTAGGTGTTGGAGTAAATGAAGAGAACAAATGTATTACTCAACAATCGGTTGGTGTGAGTTAAAGTGACTCTATGTTAGTGAGAATAATAAATTTTATGTCCGTGAGAATAATAAATTGATTGCTATGAAATCATTGGCATGTTATCTGACAAAGATTGTTTCCATCAAAATTTAATTGACGAATGAAAGTACCTGAAGTGTTGAGAGAAGGACATCAATCAAGCATATTACTATATAAGAAGAGTGAATAAGCACACTCTTCATTGGCCTATCACAAAGATGGCCCACCTACTTTTATACACTCCTCTTTCATTATATTTTAATTTTTCCTTTTTAAATAGTACTAAAAAATAAATTTAAAATATTACAAATTCGATCAACTCTCGAAATTTTACGCGAATTGTTAATTAAGACGAAGGGAATAACATATATTACTATATAAGAAGAGTGAATAAGCACACTACTTTTATACACTCCTCTTTCATTATATTTTAATTTTTTCCTTTTTAAATAGTACTAAAAAATAAATTTAAAATATTACAAATTCAATTAACTCTCGAAATTTTACGCGAATTGTTAATTAAGACGAAGGGAATAACATATATTATTTGAAAAATTACATTAAGAATACCATAAACCACAATAGTTAACAACTTACAATATTTGAAAAACATATTAACTCTCAAAATTTCACATGTGTCACATAAATTTGGACAAATGGAGTAACATATATTATTTGAAATTACGTTAAGAATATTATTAATCACAACTTAAAGTATTTAAAAATAGATAACATATATTATTTGAAAATAATATAAAAAATATTATAAATCATAATAATTAACAATTTAACGGATATTGTGCCCGTGCTTGCATTTAGAAGTGAGAATGTTTAGGAGCTTAGGGTCAGTCAGTCAATTGACCGATTTTCCCTTCTTCTTCAACTTCCTCTATTTACTACAAAATTAGTACTAAAAATCAATTTAAAATATTAAAAATTTGGTTAATTCTTGAAATTTCACATGTATTGCATAATATAATAGAGTGAGTAACATATATTATTTGAAAATTATATAAATAGTACTAAAATATAGTTTAAAATAGTACTAAAAATTTGATTAACTCTCGAAATTTCATATGTACTGCGTAATTGAGATTGAGTGAGAAAATATATATTATTCGAAAAATAGAATAAATATGTGATATTATTAGAAAGAGCTTTAATATATATTTTAAAAATTATTTTGTCTTCCGTATATGATTTTCTGCATATATGTGGAGTTTTAAAGTTTTTAACATTTTAATATAGAAATATGATTATTTGAAAATTTTAGTACTTTCTTCATTTAAATTTTTTCATGTTTTTCTTTTAATTTGTTCTAGATTTAAAAATTACATAAAAAGTACTTAAAATCACAATGTAATAATATAAGATATTAAAAAAAACATAATTAAAAATCATAAAAGAAATTTTATTGACTCTTTAATTCCATATTGAAATAAATGAAGTTTGCTTGAAACTAACATAAAAAGTACCGTAAATTAAAGTAAAATAACAACTAAAAATATTTAAGAATCATATAAGAAATTTAGTTGAGTTTCGTAAAAGTACCTACGTCACATAAAATGGAGCAGAAAGAGTAATATATATTATTTGAAAATGATATAAGAAGTGCTATAAATCACAATAAATTAACAACTTCAAAATATATTTAACAAAATCACATACAAAAAATTATATAACTCTCCAAATTTCATCGGTGTCACATAAATTGAAACAAAGAACTACGCCCAATTTATGTTACTTACTTTCCCTTTTAGTCAGTCCCAAAAAAATGTCACATTTCTATATTAAGTAACAATTTGATTATAAAATATTTATTTTACCCTTGATGAAATAATTTACAGTCATACAAACTTATATCATTCATTTTGAACGACAAGTTTTAAAAGTCTTCATTTCTTTTTTAAACTCCGTGACGAATCAAACTACTTCACATAAAATGAGACGGAGGAAGTAATATTTATTGGGCCCGCGCTGGCGCGGGAACCTAATATCTAGTATATATATAAAAGCTAATGGAATAGCGGATCAGTTAGCAAAAAAAAAATGTGAGCTTGATATTTTTGGAAGCTTAATGTTGTACTACAATCTCCCCTTTTGTTATATCCGTTTTCTAAAGGGACGAAATTAACACTATGTTGCCCTCTTTAGTTTGATTTATGAATAAAATTCTTTATTCAAAAAAATATATACCAAATCAGCATTAAGGAGTTGCTCCAATGGTAAGCACCCCTCACTTTCAACGCAAATGTTGCGAGTTCGAGTCACCAAGGGAGCAAAAAAGGAATGAAAGCTCTTAGGGAGGGTTAAAAAAAAAAAAAAAAAAAAAAGGTGTTCATGAGACATAATAAAAATAAATTAGAGTGTTTCGTTGCCATTTAAAATCAAAATTTCTAATTTTAAATTTTCAAAATTGGAATGTTAATATGCCTTTTTTTTTAAATTTTTTTTTTATAAATGTAAAATAAATTGTTCTTTCTTCTTTTCATAAAAAAGAGGGAAGTGAACCGAACAGACAAAAACCCTTGAAAGGGCGCCAGCGTTTATCGGGTTTCTTCCTTCTGAGTATCGCCGCCGCCGCCGTCGCCGTTGATACACGTAACTTCTCTACTCTGCATCTTTTAATTTGAGTTGTTCTTAGAGGTTACGTTCAATTAGTTGAGTTGATTTTTAGTTTTTATTTTTGAATTTTTCTTGTGCTGATACGTAATAGAAAAGCTGTATTGGTATTTAGTTTTTGCTCCGATTGGGTTTTTTTGGGAAGTTTCTGTGTAGGGTTTATATGGGTATTGGGTATCTTTAACTGTAAGTGGGTGTGCTTGTCACTTTATTTTGAATGCCCAAATTTAGATGGAAGTTGTGCTTAAGTTATGATTTTAATTGAATGATTTGCTTGTTTTATTTTAATGGAAGTGTAAGTATTAACAGAAAGTTTCTATCTTTGTACTGGGGGATCTGTGCATCTCCTCTTCACATGCCCAAATCATCTCACTCATGCCTTATTCGGAATATCTTCGTTCCTAGTCTTTTATCTATCCTATTATGCTCACACATTCAGCTCAGTAGTTTCATTTTCGCACTCTCATCTTTTGAGTATGGGAGTTCTTGACTTAACTGGACAACACTTTGCCTTGTACAAATTGATAGAATGATATGATTGTTATAAAGGAAAGTTACGAAATTTGCATCCCTTTATAAAGGATTTTAGGAAATTTGTATCCAATCTTTTAGTTGCGTGGACTCTCCACTTTTGATGCCGCACTCGTCTTGGATTCTCCAAAAATACACTACTGTTGGCGAATCCGACACACACCCGTTTGGCATTTTTGAAGAGTTCGAGCAACATAGACTGTCCAATCTTATGGGATTTTACGTTTTTTATTTATTTGATCTAGTGACAGTAAAACAACATTGCCTTCTATTCTCCATGATGAAGAATCAGCATTTTTTATTGGATATAGGTTGGGAGTTTCGAAAAAGAAATTTGTGGTGTCACATATGCTATATAATTTGACAGCTTATATTCCATTGCCATTGAACGTGTCTTTCTCTTCGTTAGTGTTTTTATTTGCAACAAAAGTTATTGAATAGAAAAAACAGTTTTTGCTAGAGAAGTTTTTTGTGTGTCTTCAACATAGTTTTTCTGTCTATCTTGTCCATGCATTATGTAGTGATAATTTTATTTTAGATCTTGGTAACCACTGAGCTAGAGGGGCCGGAGTTTTAGCTAAGGCAGTTGGGCAAAGTTTCTTGTTACAAAAATGACATTGAAATTCTTGTCTGATGCGTCCAGTGTTCAGAGTATTAGCTGTAAATAGGAGTTCTACCAAATTCTTTACCATAATAGCTTCTTTTTTGAATTTTTGAATCTAGTAGCACAAAGATGGCTCTATCAGAGGAGGAACTCTCAAAACTTTTCAGAGTTCGTAAGACACTGATGGAAATGTTGTCCGATAGGGGCTATCTTGTTGGAGATTTTGAGATAAATATGTCAAAACATCAGTTCCTTCAGAAGTATGGTGAGAACATGAAGAGAGAAGACCTTGTAATTCAGAAAGCCAAACGTAACAACAGTTCTGATCAGGTGTGTTCTTTCAATTTCCTTTCTTGCATAATTTGATTATGGTTACTGTAAGTTTATTTGCACTGTTTTCTTGTCTAAGGGTTTTAATATTTCCTGAATTTGACGACCGATAATAAAAAAGATCTTTTCTTGAATTGATGAAATACTCTGTGTTTGTTTTACTTCTCCAGAAAAAAAAAAGGTTTTTCTTTTCAGGTTTTATGGCGTAAGTTACTCTTTGTTTTTACTAGTATGTCAGTAAAGTATGTCACTTCAATAATTCAGTGTATACCTGAGGATTTCATAATTATTTGCTACCTATGTCTCAGCCATTTCCTTGGTTTATTGATTCCAGATATATGTGTTCTTTCCGGAGGAGCCAAAGGTTGGTGTTAAGACAATGAAAACTTATACAGAGCGCATGAAAAAAGAAGATGTGTTCCAAGCAATTCTGATTGTACAACAAAATCTGACTCCCTTTGCTCGTACCTGCATAAGTGAAATATCTACAAAGTTCCACTTGGAGGTTTTTCAGGTGACTACTGTACTATTTCTACTATTAGCTTTTTTTACTACTTGAATGAAGGATTGAAATTGTTATGAGATACCTGAGGATCTTACTTTACTCCTAGTTTTGTGATCATTTTATTTTTGGTATCTTTGTTATTTAGTTTCTTCGATTTTGGTCCGACTACTTTTTGTTTTAGCACCTGACACTACTCAAGTATGTTGGTACGATACCATTTACATTTTGAGACATACTATGTTGTTTAGATTCCATTTACATTTTGTTAAGTGTACTATTTTTGTAGCAAAATGGCGTAATGATGATGACACTTCACGTTACCCTAGATATGTGTTCCGAACAAGAAGCTTATCTCTGGGTTCTCGTGATTAGTGTCGTTCTTATTCTTTGGGGTGGCAGTGGGGAGGGGGGACATTCTGTCATTTGTTTCATTTGGAAAAGTGTTTGAAATTGATTAGGCTTCCAATTTGCTGTTGTGTTGCATGGCTAATGCTATTCAATTGAAATCTGTGGTCTGGTATGCTAAAAGTGGTGGCTGCTCATTCTGAAAAAGATATCATTGAGATTGTGAATGATTAATATGAGTAAAATGTAGGATCAGATTATGTTATATAATTCTGAATTGCATATGGTTTATACACCCCAAAAGAAAGTCTTCAATGTGTGTCCTAACTTGGAAACTTTTATATCTATAAGATATTTCTTCTTCCAAACATTGATAGTTGGAGTTTCATCAGATAAGATCTGTGTCAAAACAAAATGCTTTTGTGACTAATTCTTAAAAGAGTTTGTCTAATCACTTGCCAGATATTGCTTAGGAGTTAGGACCAACGTATCAATTAAGGGTAACTTTTCAAAAGTGTGGAGGGGTATATTGAGGTCTATACCACCGAGCTTCAAAGCTGAACACAGCGGGTTTCTTGGATATTTTTATAAAAAGATACTTCTAGATATTAGTCTCCAATTCCAGCAGACCTTGTATCTGCTTACAGGCCCTTTCCATTTAATGACATTTTCGAGTTTCAGAAGGATAGATGTTCAAATTCTTTAGAATTAGAATAAAAGTGCAAAGATCAATTGTCAAGTTTAAGAATCTACTTCCTAGTACGTGCAATCATATCTTAACCTCCTAGAAGCCATATGGGGCTGCCAAGTCTGTGCCAGTGAAATGGGTGAGGTAGTTCAGGGATGAGACTGCTAAGAACTGCCTAACCCCCTTCATTGGATGGCTCATTTAGCAAATTCTAACTCAAAAGCTAAAATGATACTAGAATCCAAAGCACTCTTTCAAGTATACGAGGAAAAAAACTAGCCTATACACCATTATGGATTGAACTAGCCTAGACAACCTGTACCTGACTTCATAAGCCACAAGACAATGGCTTAACAGTATTGTACATTATATGAACAAAGAGCTGTTCTATTCAGAATGACATCACATATTTGAAAAAAATTATCTATTGGGAAGTATTCTGCAACTTTATGTTATCCGAAGATGGTACGTATTTTGATAGAGAATGATTCTGCTAGCATTTTCACTCATATAAGGGGTTATATGGTATTCCTCTAGGGGCAACACTTATGTTATTTGTTTGATTTGGCAAATCGGGGAGCTCGCTTGGCTTCTAATATACACATTTAGTTGCTTTACGTGATTGATAGTTATCTATTACCTTATGATGCTTAATCATCGAGATGTATGTTTTAACTTTTCAGGAGGCAGAGATGTTGGTAAACATAAAAAATCATGTTCTAATTCCTGAGCACCAGCTACTTTCTCCTGAAGAAAAGAAGACCTTGTTGGAAAGATACACTGTGAAAGAAACACAGGTTCGTCTTTTGTAATATCATTGCACATGCTAAACACAGCCATTGATCAACTTGATTACCCTGCCATTGTTTTTACTTGTGCTATTTACATAGGCACCATTGATTACTATCATCAATTTTCTATCTAGTTGAATGCCTAATATTTTCTTCTGCTGAAACAGCTTCCGCGGATTCAGATCACTGACCCAATTGCTAGATACTATGGGCTAAAACGTGGCCAAGTCGTGAAAATTAGTAGACCAAGTGAGACTGCAGGCCGTTATATTACTTATCGTTATGTGGTTTGAACTAGTTTTTGATGTCTTCATCAACTGAAATGTAAGAAGTTGAGAGAGTGATCATGTAATGTAATTGTTTGTTATTCGCTTCCAACGCCCCCTAAAAAGAGCGATTGAGAATCTTGAGGACCTTGTATTTTGTCTCATCTTCCTTGCCATGTAAAAGCAGGGATACCTTGTGTTCTTGGACCGATAACTATCTTTCGGTTAACTAAGCCTTTTTTCTTTTTTCATTTTCTTTCTGGCTAGTGGCTACTGCTGCTTTTCCTGATTGCTAATGTTGTGATTAAATTCTCTCCCCCTTTGATGTCATAAAAACTCCAAACCCATTGTCAAACATAAATACACTATATTTGAGTATTTTCTTAGTCATTTTGAGTATATTGAGTCTTTGTGGTGTGTTTGAATCATTTGCATACCTCTTGTATCAATCAATAAGCTCATAAAATTGTATATTTTCATATGTTATATTTGGTTTTTGAGTATATTGAGTGTGTTGCCTATAGCTTTGAAGCTTTAATTTCACCTATGGTTACTGAACTTTATACCTTGTATCAGTAAAGTCACAAAATTAAATTAAATTTGATATAACTACTCTCTTAAAAGTGATATCCAAATAGTTAATTATCAATTACTATCATACATTATATATATACTAGTAAAGAAAGTCCAGGCGCTGTCCGGGCTCAACATTAATAAAGTTATATTGTTACTCTCTCCGTCCCATATTAGATGAGAATCTTACTAAAAATATTTTTTTCATATTATTTGAGCACTTATTAAATTAGGCTAGAATTAATTAATTCTTTTCCATTTTACCCCTACAATTAATATGACAATTCCTATATTGTATGTGTATTTTTTGTAACTCATTTCAATGTGCATTGATATAAACAAAGGGCAAAATGGTGAAGTCTTCCAATGTATTAATGATTTCTTAATCACCGTGTAAAGTTGGAAGTGCCCATCTAATATGGGACGGAGGGAGTATAGTTTATGTATTGTTATAAAATTAGTAAAGATTGTTATAATATATTTTGTTCATAAGTGAGCTAATATAGAAACTTATTTGTCATTTGTCTTTTTAATTTCAATTTTAAATAGAAAATAAATGTAGCGATAAGATTGAGGGTAGAAATGAAGCATATTGTTCTAAATTTAAGTAAAAATAAACAAAGTAGAAGTAACATTAGGGTTATCGATAGGACGATTCATTCGGTTATTTTTTAAAAAATTATATCATTCAATTTTTCGGCTATTTTATAATGTATAACCAAAATTAAAATTTTAAAATCATCCGAATCCTAATTTATGTGACACAAGCAGTACAAAAATTAGTCTTTTTTTTGTTGTCTTGTAGATATTTGAAGTTATTATTCATTGTAAATTATAGTACTTTTTATTAAAGTTTTTAATAACATATGTTACTTTTTTATGTTTGAGAGTTAAACCAACTTTTTTTTATGTCTTTTAATTTTATATGTGTTTTGTCCTTTTCCATTTTCAAAAACTAATACTCTCTCCATTTCATTTTATATGTCATTTCTTTTTATAAATATATTGCTTATATAGTAATTCTTATTGGAACACATGTTGACTTCTTATATAGTAGTTATTCCCTCTTCTTATATAGTAAAATATATGATGGCACAGATGGATCTTGTATTTCGTTGGATGTTATCTAATACTCGAAAACTGTGTGGCATAATTCAGAAGTAGTAGTAATATAGTACTAATCACCTTTTATTTATGATGCAAATTTATATCTCACACAAGGAATTGGTAAATAGTGTTATATTGTCTAGGGTCGAGGTGACATGGTTTTTTCCCTGTGTGTAAAGGGGCAAGAAGTTGAGTCGAGACTACAAGAGGTTTGGGCACCTTTTTATTTTGTAAGTGTCCATACGAAGTTCATCCAATTTGTATAGAGCTTGATTGATAAAATCCATGAAAAACTGTTGTGACCCCCAAAATGTTGACGAAATGGGGAAGGCGATGTATAGTATTTGAAATGACGGTTATTCATGTAAGCCCTTTGCTATAGTATAGTGATGATACAATTGAAGATGAAAATGCAACAAAAAATGTACTTGTTAATGTATGAATTTACACAAACAAAAAATGAACAGTTAGAAAGAATTAGAAAGCTCTTTAGAACAGTTGAAATAGAGCTTTGAATTTTCTTTCTTGAAATTGGAAAAAGGCAATTTCTAGTGGAGTAGAAGTGACTACGGAGTTGGTGGGATGAACAATGGAGTCAAGTATCAAACTTACCAGTTAATTAAGCTAAATAAAAATAGTTTTTTTATTCAAAAGACATGTAACTTGTAGCTAATATATTGTTAGAAGCATGTGTCCAATTTAGGAAGAGATAGGGAGATCAAATAATCGAAAATATCCAAGACGATTTATATATGTTGGCACTGCCAATGACAGCTTGAAACCAAATATTAAATAAATGTATCCGGGAGATGCGTAAGCTCAGTTTTCATCATTATGTTCTTTTCTCTACGTTAACACTTCCCCTTGATACATGGGAAATCAATTAATCTTCCTCCTTATCATCCAGGTTTGCGCGTACTAGCTGGTAGAGTAAGTCAAGTTACAGTTGGTTCTATCATCATTGAATCTGCTGGGAATGCTCCACTGTTCCAGCTACTGAACAAAGCCCTGGTGTGTTGAAACTCCTGTCTAGCACTACTTATTATCTAAACTCTCTGCCTATATGATTCCTCGGAATGTGCGTGCACATCTGATAACTAAAATTAGAACTGCATGTGGCCCTACAAAAAGACATCTTTAATGCCAATTGATGTCAACATTTCTTCCCAGAACAATGTATTGAAGAGAAAATTTCTGATGATTGGAGTAGTGAAAAGTGCCAACTCTCTTGGGTAGGAAATATATATCACGGGCTTCAACAACGGCTATGTTGAAGAAACTTGGGCCAATGAAATCATATGATTGCATTTTAGAAATGAACCAGTCAAAAAAAACATAATTCTCTTCTTTTCTGATTTCTTTAGGTCCCACCTGATGCGATACGATACTCGTTCTTGATCACGGTGATGTTAATGATATGATTGCATTTCAGATTCTCATGCAATTCCTTTTTCTTTCCGTCGTATTTTATCTTTTTTATTGATGAGATGCCTTTACATAGTTACGTCTTAAATGTGAATTGAAGATATATTTGGAAATTAATGAATAGTTCATGTTGCAAGAGAAGTGGTTGATTCTTCAAAATAATATGCCAGGTTTACAAATACTGTTACTGAGCTAGAAGTGGGTGCAGAGCAGGGGACCAACTACGTGTCACAACTGTGTTCACATTTTTTTTTGGCTATGACTTGAAATGTATATATATGTCATGCACTTGAACGTATGAATTCTATATTTTGTATTTGGCCAAAGTCATAAGCGGCCCCTCAAAGTTGTCCTCATTATTCATTTAGACACCACAACTACACCTAATACCTATTGAACACCTCTACCACCCCAGATTTGAACCGTCTAAGCATTTTTTGTCTACATGGCAAATTGTTTGTGATTCACGCAAATCAGGCGCGTGAATTGTTTTTTCTCCCCCAGACACTTGACATGTATTATTAATTAAAACAATTAATTTTTTTTATTTAAGATAATGTTTTATACCTAAAAAGAAAGCAACCTCATCCTCACCCCTGTAGGCTATACCAAGGTCGTCTTCTTCGCCCCATTTCAAGCTTTTTATATTATGTTTATTTTTGTTCTTCGATTTTAATTTGCACTCTTTACACAATAAAAATTGAATGTTAATAAAATTTGCAAGAATTTGCAACAAGAAAAAAAATGGGACATCGGAATTATAAAAGCAACCTCTGTCCATCTTTTTTCCGGTCACTTCGATCAACAAACATCACCAACCATATATTTAAAATGATATCAGGAAATTTGATATAATTCATTTGAATCCTCTTGATTTTTCTTCGTCGTTGATTTCAAAATAATTTATCAACATCGATTTATTTTTCACAAAAAATCTCAACAATCATTTCATTAATCTATCATGCTTCATAATTTATTTCACTATTTGCATCAGACTTGATTTCAATAGCCCATAGTTCATTATAAAAAGAATTTTTTTTTTCCAGAGGAATAGAAAATGACGGGTAACACATGATGGAGAAGAAGAAGAAGATAAGACAAATGATTAGGTGGGTGAATTTGGGACAACGGGGTGGGGGAGATTTTCTTGTTTCTTCGTTTTGCTGTCGCCGGAGAAATCGAGATTTGTTGTCGGAGGAATTAGGATGGCCGGTGACAGGGAAGAAGAAGAAAGGTGGGTGGGTTTGTGTGGGGGTGGGGGTTTTCTTTTTTCTCCTTTTTTGTTAATTAATTTTTTGGAATATTAAAGGTTGGAGTTCTTATTTTATTTTTAAAAAATGAAAATTCATTAGATTGGCTCATGTGTCACGTGCTGCAGTTTTATTCGTTATTTTTTCTAAGATAGTGCGCGTGAATTACACGCACAACATTTTAAAACCTTATTATCATTTTGTGTTCAATAGGTACAAATTCGTTAATATTAGAGTGTCTAATAGGTACTAACCTTAGTTGAGGTGTTTAAGTGAATTATGCGGACAACTTTAAGGGGCCGTAGATGACTTAAGCCTTTATATTTAGTTTTCTCTATACATGACTTATTATTTTGTTATACATACCATATTATTTTTCTCATATCTGATCTACTATTCCTTTAAGTATGTTATTTACCCTCTTTTTTTTTTAATGTAATTTATAAATTTCTACACTTTAATATACATATTATTTTATTACATATGTACATATCATCATTTTGTCCCTACATGTAAATAAAATAATAAACGTTGATATGTTTTAAACAACATACAACTATACTAATAAATCTAGCTAAGATCACAATCTTTACATAATGTCTTAACATTTAATATCATTGTTATTTATTTTATTTGTTTATCTTTAGGAAACTCCATTGACATAATGGGTGGTCGACAAAGTAGCATATTACCATGCCACAACGATAAGATTTTTTTTGCAAATATGTAGCAGGTGATTTTGGCAATGTGAAAATGGGTAACACAAGTTACTCAAAGATTGCGGGGATCAAAGGCATTTGCATAAAGACAAATGTCGGATGCACATTGATTTTGAAAGATGTGTGCCACGTACCTGATTTACGAGTGAACTTGATCTCGAGAGTTGCTTTGGACCGAGATGGATACGAGAACTACTTTGCAAATCAAAAATGGAAACTCACAAAAGAGGCATTGGTGATTGCAAAAGGAGTTGCTCGTGGCACGTTGTACATGACAAATGCAGGAATATGCCAAGGTGATTGAATGCGGCTCATGAAGAAATTTCTGCAGATTTGTGGCATTGAAGAATGGGTCATATGAGCGAGAAACGATTGCAAATTCTTGATAAAAAATCACTTATCTCTTTTGCCAAAGGTACAATGATAAAACCTTGTAACTTTTGTTATTTGGTAAGCAACATAGAGTCTCATTTCAGACATCATCTAAAAGAAAGTTGAATGTACTTGATTTGGTGTATTCTAATGTTTGTGGTCCAGTGGAGATATAATCAATGGACATTAATAAATAATTCGTTACATTTATTGATGATGCTTCACAAAAATTGTGGGTTGATATCTTGAAAACCAAAGATCAAGTGTTTCAAGTATTTCAAAAGTTTCATGCTCAAGTAGAAAGGGAGACGGGTCAAAAGCTAAAACATCTCCGAACTGACAATGGAGGTGAGTACACTTTAAGAGAATTTGAAGAGTACTGTTCAGACCATGGAATCAGACATGAAAAGACAGTTCCTAGAACCTCACAACACAATGGTGTAGCTAAGAGAATAAATCACACAATTGTTGAGAAGGTGAGAAGCATGCTCAAAATGGCTCACACAATTGTTGAGAAGGTGAGAAACATGCTCAAAATGGCTAAAATGCCTAAGTCATTCTGGGGTGAAGCAGTTCAGACAACATGTTATTTTATCAATCGTAGTCCATCAGTTCCATTGGAGTTTGAAATTACGGAGAGAGTTTGGACTTATAAAGAGATGCCCTACTCGCATCTAAAGGTGTTCAGTTGTAAAGCTTTTGCACATGTACCGAAAGAGCAGAGAACTAACCTAGATGATAAATCAGTTCCCTTCATATCCATCGGATATGGAGATGAAGAGTTCGGGTACAAAATGTGGGATCATGTAAAGAAGAAGGTCATCAGAAGCAGAGATGTAATCTTCTGAGAAAATGAAGTTAGAATTGTTGATGATCTGTCCGAGAAGGCCAAGAAAAAAAATAGTATAGTCCCTAATTTTGTTACCCTTCCTTTTAATTCTAACCACCTCATAAGTGTAGAAAGTATGATCGATGAAGTTGTTGAACTTGAAGAGCAACCTAATGAGATTGTTGAGAGGCGGAGCAACTTGGTGATAATACCAAGCAATTGGAGTACCCAGAAGAAGAACAATCTCAACCTCTAAGGAGATTAGAAAGACAAAGGGTTCAGTCATCCAAGTACCCTTCCTCAGAGTATTCCCTCATCAATGATGAAGGGGAGCCAGAAAGTCTTAAAGAGATGTTGTTTCATCCGGAAAAGAGCCACCATGCAAGAAGAGATGGAATCTCTACAAAAAAAATGGCATGTACAAGCTAGTTGAACTTCCAAAAGACAAAAGACTGCTTAAGTGCAAGTGGATCTTTAAACTCAATAAATATGAAAATCACAAGTTGGTCAGGTACAAAGCTCAATTGGTTGTAAAAGGCTTCGAACAAAAGAAATGTATTGATTTTGATGAAATAGTTTCACCTGTTGTCAAAATGACTTTTATTCGAATTATTTTGAGCCTAACAGCTAGCCTAGATCTTGAAGTTGAGCAATTGGACGTGAAAACTGCATTCCTTCACAGAGATTTGGATCGAAGATGAGATTTATATGGAGCAACCAGAGAGATTTGAAGTATCTGGAAAGAAACACATGGTGTGCAAATTAAATAAGAGTCTTTATGGGTTGAAACAAACACCAAAGCAATAGTACAAAACATTTGACTCTTTCATGAAAATTCAAACGTACACAAAAACCTATTTTGATCCATGTGTATACGATCAAAAGATTTTCTGACAATAATTTTATTATTTTGTTATTGTATGTGGATGACATATTAATTGTAGGACAAGTCAAAGAGTTGATTGCCAAGTTGAAAATAGATTTGTCCAAGTCATTTGGCATGAAGGACTTGGGCCCAACACAAGGAATTCTAGGGATGAAGATTGTCTGAGAACGAACAAAAAGAAAGTTATGGCTATCTCAAGAGAAGTACATTGAACGTGTACTAGAACACTTTAACATGAAGAGTGCTAAACCTGTTAGCACGCCTCTTGCGGGTCATCTGAAGTATTTACTTACTTGGCCTTTTTTCTCTTTTCATTTTCTCTCTCCTAATATTGTGATTGAATTCTCTCTTCCCCTTTGATGCCATAAAAGCTCCAAACCTATTTTCAAACATAAATAACTTAGACATCTATGCCTTTCAAGTAGGCACTTCAATTATTATAAAGTTGAACAAGTAAACACATATTTTACATAACATAGAAAATTGTGTGAGATTTGTCACGATGCATTTGCCTATTTGTTCAACTTTATAACAGTGTAAGTGTCTACTTGTGCACACTCAAAGTTGGAGGGCGTAGATGTCAAGTTAAAAGACATGTTTATATATTATGTCTAAATATACTATATTCAAACATGTAAATTTCCTATAGCTTTCCGATTCACCGGATCTTACCTCTTTTGAAAGGAGTGAATCAGTGAGTTAAAAATGCATGACAATTAATTATGATTAAGGGTGTGTTTGGTATGCATGGAAAATGTTTTCCTAGAAAATGTTTTCTTGGAAAACAAGTTGATTTTTGACTTATTTTCTCATGTTTGGTTGGTGAATAGAAAATATTTTCCGAAAAAGATTTTTAGTGTTTGATTTATGAATGAAAAATATTTTTGAAAAATTTCTTTTATTTTTACTAGAGAAGAAAATAATTGTTGAAATTGAAAATATTTTTTAAAAACAAACTTATTTTTTTTTTTAAGGTGGGGGCTGGTAGGGGGTGGGGGGTGGGGGGGGGGTCGAGGGTAGGGGTGAAAAAATGAAATTTTGAAGTTGAAAATATTTTTTAAAAATCAACTTAATTTTTTTGGGGGGGGGGGGGGTGGTGGTGGTAGGGGGTGGGGGGTGGGGGGTCGAGGGTAGGGGTGAAAAAATAAAATTTTGAAGTCGAAAATATTTTTTCAAAACAAACTTAATTTTTTTTTTGGGGGGTGGGGGGTCGAGGGTAGGGGGTGAAAAAATGAAATTTTGAAGTCGAAAATATTTTTTAAAAACAAACTTAATTTTTTTTTTGGGGAGTAGGGGGGTGGTAGGGGGTGGGTGGGGCTAGGATAGAGGGGTCAAGGGTAAGGGTGAAAAAATGAAATAATGTTTTTTAAAAACAAACTTAAATTTTTTTCCTTTTGAAGAGGGTGGGATAGGGGGCTGGGGGGGGGGGGCGAGGGTAGGAGGTGGTGGGTGTAAAAAAATAAAAAATTGAAATTAGAAATATCTTTTAAAAGCAACTTTTAATATTTTGTTGGGAGGGGTGGGGGTAGGGGTGAGGGTGGGGTAAAAATATTGAATTTAAAAACAAACTTTAAATTATTTTTTTTTGGGGGTGGTTGGGGGGGGGGGGGGGCTAGTTTGAGGGTAGGGACCAAATAAATTGATTTTTTCAACAATTTTTTTTTAATTGGAAGTTGAAAGAGAGTTTTGGAAAATGTTTTCCTTAAGTTTTGAAGGGAAGTCATTTTCCTTAAATTTGAGGAAAATGAGTTGATTTGGAAAACATTTTCCAAAACATTTTCCGAAAAATATTTTCCTTCATACCAAACACACCCTATGTGCTAAAAATTCATGTATAAACACATGTAGATTTGAAGATTTGACGTGAATACAAAGTACATATAAGTAAATACTTCTTGTTATAAGATTTTATTATGTTAAATTGCTAACAAATATATGTAACATCGAGGTTTAAACTTAATCAGAGAAAATTCTTTATGATTTAGAAAGAGTCGATCAATAGATTTATTTCATTAATTAATCAATAGATCATCGAGGTTTAAACTTAGTATTAAACATTTACGCAATAGGGGCAACACCTACCATAGGGTTGAAATTTCTAATGTAATTGATAATAATATTAAAAGTTTAAAATACTTAAATAAACATATATAATATTATAATAGTACTCAAATATTATTTTGCCCACTTGGTCATGGTTTATTCAACACTATTTTATAGACCTTGCGACGACTTTTTATTTTGCTCCATATAATTTTCGTAAGAGAATATTCTGAATTTAACATAAATTATTAGTTTTATTTCTGAATTATTGATAGTCTTATAAATACCTTTTTGCTTGACTAACTAAATGGGGTGTTAGATGCACTCTGATCTGCCACATGACATAACAAATAGTTTCAAATTCTAGTAAAAGTATGAGATTCTTATTATAAAGTCGAGAGAGGTGTTGAAAATATCGGTAAATTTGATGAGAATTTAGCGATGTATATCACTTATGTTGCAAGATCAGAGTGTAAGAATTATTATTAATTATTATTAATTATTTCTTATTTATGACTCAAGTTTACTTATAACCCAAGTAATACCATAAATAATATTTAGTAAGGAATAGATCTCGTCCGTACTTTGGTTACTTGATGGACGTACCAGATTAAGTCATAACCTCTATAAATTGATTCTCCCTACCAATTTACGACTAACACTTTTGCTTCTCTGTGTGATGATGTCTTCCGCATTAGGTATGCACCCCTAACGATCTATGTGTAAGATTATCGTGTTCAAGATCCTAAAAGTATTTATTCTTACACAGAGTGTGTTTAAGTTTAGTTAGTTAAATTAAGAGACGTTTTTAAGGCTGTCAATGATTCGGAGACGAAACTAGTAATTTATGTCGAATTTAGAGTTGTTTCAATACTTCTATTTTTCAAAAATAGCCAATAACATCTCTATTTTATAAATTACAGTTTAAACTCCAATAGGTAAATAATTCATATTTAAATAAGAATTAAAATATCAATTTGATAATTTTTCCAACAAATTATGAACTTAAATTTAACAAATTACAGTTTATTTTGATTATTGGAGAGGAAAATAAAAAAAAATGTCTTATTATGATTCTTCTTCTTCTTCTTTAGTTCCTCCTCTGATCGATAAACCCAGTAAAGTTGACCTTGAAGCTGGAAGCATTGACCAAATTCAGTGTAGAATTTGCCTTGAAAATGACGGTGAGTGTTTTTGATGACCCTTTTACTTTTATTCATTGGTTTTGTTCAAATCTTGAAATATTTAGTTAGTTTATATGAGTTATTATGATTCTGTGTTTTGAATTTTTAGTGTAAAGCAAGTTGCTTTGTGAATTGGGTGTTCAATGATTTCTGAATTAAGTGTGTTTTTGGGGTGATTTGTACATCTTTCAAATAGGGTTTAGATAATCGTGATGTCTGAGTCAGCTTGAGTGAGTAATGGGTTTTTGCCCCTTTTCTAGTTGAAAGCCTAAAATATTTTAGCCCTAAGTAATGAAAATTTACATGTGGGAGGTAGTGCTGAAGTCCGAATTTTCACTAAGGAGATTCAAAATATAAAGAAGTACAACATACCTTGTATAGTCCCGATCTAAGGAGGGTAGAGTGTATACGGACCTTATCCCTACCTTGAGAGGTAGAGAGACTGTTTTCCATAAATCCTCGGCAATATTTATGGAGACATAAGCAGTAACAACAATAGGATAGTACGAGAATCGAAGCAAAAAAGACAACATGTAATAAAAGTTGACCGAAGTCTAGTTGAACGAAGAGGGTTGCTGTTGGTTGAGGTTCATAAAAAGTTAGTCAAATTATAATAAAAGTATACCCTAGCTAATTTGGGTTATGTATTGGGGAAACAAGCATAACAGATTTTGGATCGAGGCATAGTTGATTGATGGATTTGAATCATTCAACTTAAAAGCCTGAAGGAAGGAAGAGCATTTTGACAAAGAGGAGCTGTTAGTTTGTTACTATCTTTTATTGAGTGTTTCTTGTTGAATTCTTTCGTGATTATTTTAACTTTTATTTTTTAGGTGAGGATTTTATTGCCCCTTGTAAATGCAAGGGTTCATCAAAGTATGTTCACCGAGAATGCCTTGATCAGTGGCGTGCTGTGAAGGTATGTTTTCAGATCGTTTGTTTGTCAGAATTTTTAGTTATTGGCTTTTGCATCATTATAGACAAAGGTTTCAACTGCTGGTGGATTACTACTAAATACCCGTAAGCTTTAATCATCAAAATTGAATATATACATGTCCCCTAAATTTTGTCTTTTTACAGGAAGGATTTGCATTTTCTCATTGTACGACTTGCAAGGCTCCATTTTACTTGAGAGTTAACGATCTTCAAAGAAAATGGCGAACCTTAAAATTTCGGTTCTTTGTGACCACAGACATCTTGTTCATCTTTCTCGCAGTTCAGCTTGTACGTGGATGACCCTGCTAACAATTTTCTTATCATTTTTAGATATTACTGTTAGTAGTTGTGTGGACAATATCTTCATAGGATCACTAACCTTTTGCTTTGCAGGTGATAGCTGCACTGGGATACTTGGTATATGTGATTGATACACATCAGAAGTCTTGGCTTCGTCTGCATTGGGGGTTTGGAAGTGAACTAGGCTTCTATTACATATGCGGTAAGACATATTCATTTGCAGTAGTTATCAACATTTATTTGTATATGTATGTATGTCGAACGGTTGTTTTGTCTTCGTAATATTCTTTTGTCCGACTGGATGACCAATCTAGATAAATGCACTAAATGACCACATGCCAGATACAGTTGTTACCTACCCATGTTGACATGTAATTTCGGTACCAATAGGCCCTGGAGACCTAATTTTCCTGCTGGTTTTGGGATTCTATATCTTATTTAGTTGCTTGCTAAATGAGATTTGGTTGGGAAGTGGTGGATGAATTTGAGATAAACAATATTTACTTAGTTATTCCAAAGTTCAAACGTTGTAAGAACGTTTTTCCTTGTGTGACTCTTCTACTGGAACTTTGGACAAATTCAAGAGTAGGTGCTATTGTGTTGTCCAATTATTCATTCCTTGGACTGCAATAAGGCGAATTACCACCTTCACTGATGGAAGAACCAACAAAATGATACCCCAGCGATTTGGTTTAGTGGTGAGGACGCAACACATTAGTGTGGATTAAGTGCACATGACGAGTTTAAACTCAATCACCAACTAAATCATGGTATTTAATTGGGAGAATGGTAGAGGGGTAGACACATGCTCCCCTGAGTTTTGAAGTGGTGGACACTATTGGGGTTGGAAGAGCTAACTCAGAAATTTCATTTTTGACAATCATATGTTTGGTCACGGGTTCAAGCTGTGGATAAACTCTCTCGCAAAAATGCAAGGTAAGGCTGCGCAGAATAGACCTTTGTGGTCCGGCCCTTCCCTGGATCCCGCGCATAGTGGGAGCTTTAGTGTACCGTATTAACCTTCTTCTTCTTTTTTTATGTCAGGTGAGTGCACCTCTACTAATTCCGTGAGCTACTTGCTAACTCCCACCAACACAAATATCGGTACTCTGTCCATCAAAGTTTGGATCAATGGAAGAAATCATCAAGTGATTTTGAATATGTTGGATCTGAATCTAAGTGCTCATGGTTCTCAACTCACTTCATTGACCATTAAGGAATTTATCGGTTATCTAAATAGAAATAAGAAAAAAAAACACTATATAAAGAGGCGTGAGGTCCAGAAAATGGTTGATCTGTTTCTCTCTTGCTTATTCCAAAGAAAACATATCCTTCTTGTATGTCCATCAGGGCGTGAAAGGAACATGCCTGATGTATTCTCAAGATGTAAATAGTGCATTATCCAAAATTCGGACTCTTCTATTTTAAGTATATAGTGATTCTTAAATGATCGTATGAGTTAATCTTGTTGCTATTTGCTGGCTTTCTTGCAGGAGCACTGTTGTTTTTCGCTTTGGTGGGCATATCTGGCTGTTTCTTAACTTGCTTTGACGAAAGTGTGCGCGATGATTTGAGTCAGCCCTGCCAGAATGCATTGTCTTGTTGCTCTTGCACAAGGTACAAATAATGTGTTTTATGTTTCTTTTTTTTTTATTTGTTTCTTCTTTCTGATCATTTTTCATATCTTTGCAGCTTGTGTGCAGACTGTCATACGTATAGACCTCATACAGGTACAACTTATATTTGCATTGATACTAACCTATGCTGCGACAATTGTTCAAACTCGACATGTGAGTGTTGCTCCGAGAATCATTCTTGCACGGACTGTGAATGTGGGAGTTGCTTAGGAGGCGATGGTGATCAATCTGGGATACCGGTATTATTAGTTGTGGCTGTAATTGTGATAGGATTATTCGCCCTCCTTGGCATGATTTACAGTGTTTTGGTTGCTACAATGGTCGTACAGAGAATTTGGCAGCGACACTACCACATACTCGAGAAAAGAATGCTGACAAAGGTAAATCGACACCCTCGTTTCTTCAATTTGATTGCCATTGTCTAGGGGAGGATCTACACCACAAGAGCTGTGGCTCAAACTCTGTATTTCCGTTAAGAAATCCACTTAATATGTATAAACTATCTCCGAGGGTCTTTCAGAAACAACTTCTCTACCTCCACGAGGTAGTAGTAAGGTATGCGTACATTCCACCCTACCCAGACCTCACTTGTGGATATCACTGGGTATGTTGTTGTTATGTATAAACTATCTATGGAATCTAGTCGTTGTCCTGTCTTAAAATCTAGAACTCATAAATTGAAAATCCTGGATCCGTCTTTGCTCTCTGCTATTGTCATATATATCTTACATTCTCATTCTTGTATAGGAATATGTTGTGGAGGACGTTGGCGAGGTGGCTTGTAACGATTGGTCTCCGCCGCCACTGCCACAACAGCATGTTCAGAAGCTGGAATCACTTGGACTTGTATAAAACTTGAAGGACTTGACTATGGCACAATTCTTGTTTATAACAGAAAAATTTCTTTGAAAATGTTTTTTTTTTTCCACATATGTGCATAGTTTATAAATGATCACAATTCACATAAATGTAATTATTGAAAAAACTGATAATTTTTTTTTAATGTATGTATCCATTTTGAAATAACTTCAAACAAAATCCTAATAAAGTTTAGCTTCAGATATTGTGTATATCTGTAAGTGTTATATAGTTGAAGTTCAGATACATGTGATCGGTTGAAGTTAATGTAATTTTGCCTTATTTTAGTTTTTTTTTTTTTTTTAACTTTAGATTTGAAATAAGCGAAAGGAAAATATCTAAAGACCATCCTAAATTGAACGCGTTTTATTTAGATAAAATATTTTAAGCATATTGACTAGGTGATGTGAATCATTTAATTGGACGATATGTGTATTATTTGATATTTTAAAATTGATTATTTGAGTCGTTAGTGTTAAATGACATGAATGCGCATATTGTGTCACAGCGATGATATAAATATGCTCAATCTTTAACGAGCAGCAAGATTGAGTCATTTTTAATATTTTGTTCAAATTTATGTGACATTTTATTTTTCGAGAATCAAACAATTTAAGTTTGACTGATAATTTGCTTATTCAATTTTTACATTTAAAAAAAATGAAATCTATATATTTGTAAACTACATAAAAAATTAAAAATTACTATAAGTCACAATAATTGATAATTCAAAATATTTAAAAGATATATAAAAAATTTATAGTTAAAAATATACTTATTATCTCAAAATTTAAAATATGTCACATAAATTAAGAGAGTAATTCAATAACATACTTGCTTAATAAAATAATAAGATTTTTAGTGCTTCATCAAACCGACCATGCAATTAGGGCGGTTGAAACAATATAAAATTCCTTTTAACTTTGAACATTTCTTTATCTGTTTTTTTTAATCTTTCTCCTCGTAGTTCGTGTCTTGGAGTCTAACTATTTTAAACTCGCTTTGGATAGGGCTTCATTCGGGGTGCTTCCTATCAAGAAGAATTTACATTGGAATTTGATTATTCTGAGTACACATGAGGTAGAGCTTTATTGATAGGCATAGAGGGGTGTAACACTCAATGACAGTTAAAATTTTTGATAATGGGTTTAAAATCTGAAGAGAGATATAATACTCAATGATAGAGAGGTTCAAAATCTGAAGAAGTAAACATACGAATTAATCGAAGGAGGTTCGATTTTTACTATAAATACATTAAAATTTTTTTTTAACTATATATAAATAGTAATATTTTCTATTGAAGGAACAGTATGTTGGCTCCTCCCTTGGTAGCACTTCCTGTCAAAAAAAAATTTATACTTTAAAACTCGAATATGAAATATCTTATCAAGAGACGAGCAGGTTGCACCAAATTATTTGACGGTGAATATTTCTTAATTCTACCTATTTTAATTCCCAAAACCCAAAAAAATAAAAATTGGAAAAAAAGAATATTCGTCAAGTTGGTGGATTTCCTATCTGGAAGTTTCAAATTATAACCACAAAATAAAGACACGTTCATAATACAACCTCACCCAACAAGACCACCATATAATAAAATAATATTAACTCCTTTTTGGTGTGTCATTCAACTCCATCCTTATCCATAATCCATAGTACTTTGTACTATTAGGGTGTGTTTGGTATAAAAAGGTGAATTATTTAGTTTTAAAATTTTTTGGTAATGGATAAAAATAATATTCTAACAAATATTTATATATAATCTAAATAATATTATAACGAATTATTTGATAGTTGATTAGTGTTATATAAGTATTAGTAATGTAAAAATTAGTTATGAGAGAATCTGCTTGTGTAGGTATTAGTAATACATATCTAATTATTCATATATTAGTTATACCACACATAAAATGATACATAAATTCTCTCATAATTTATACATATATTAGCTATTCGTGTTTAGGAATTTAAATTAAATATTATATTAATTTTATATTTTCTAAATTTTAATTGATTTGTCCTGTTTTGATTTGACACAAAATTCAAGAAAGTAAAAAAAAAATTGAGTCGTGTGGCTTTAAACATATCACGTGAAAAAATGAAATTAAAAGTTGTCAACAAAAGAAAAATAGACTAAAAAGAGTTAGAACAAAGGAAATATGTAAATAACATACCTCCTTATCAACTACTACTAAATATAATATGAGAATTTTACATCAATCTCATAGTTTTAAGAGCTAATTACATCATATTCTTACTCAGTATATAATATTACTTATGCAATATTTAATACTTGCATAATTCACCACCAAATTAACAACTAAAAAAAAGTGAGAATGGGAGGGTAAGGAAAGTGCTCGGTGGAAATGGAGGCGAAGATAAGATGTGTTGAAACATAAGAACATAATCACTGAAATAACACTTGTAGAACATTGATTTTTCTATTTTCACTAAAATGTCATTTTCTAATTTTTAAGAAATATATTATCTATAAAAATATACTTTTCAATATTTTTAAATAACTATAGAGAATTTTATTTTTTTTTAGAAAAAACCATTTTCTATTTTCCAATATCAAACACACCCTAAATGCACTTTTTGAATTGGTCTTTCCCCTATATATATGCCAAACCAAAAAAGCAAAAATATCAACTTGAAATTTCCCAATTACAAAATACTCTTCAATAAATTACTCAAATTTATATTTTGAATATAAGTTTATTACTAATATTATGGCTGATATTGCTATGTTGGTTGCTGAAGAATATGAAAGGAGGATCAAGAATTCAAGAAAATTTGGGAATGAAGAAAAAATTGAATTATTTTCAACTTTCTCTATTTTGGTTCAAGAGCTTAAATGGTCTTCTTCTAAAATAAAAATGAGATTTGGAGAAAATGAAAAAAGAGTTTTTGTACCTCAAACTGAAATTGGTCTAGCAGCAATTAATGGCTTGTTTTCTGCTTGAAAAAAAGAAAAATAAATCAACAACTTTGGATTATTATTTTTATTTGTTTTGTTTTTACTTTTTTGAGTATTTTTTCTGTTTTTACTTTTTTAAAATTTTGTTTGGTGAAATTTTTATGTAGTATAATTGTAATAGAATCGTAAATGTAATTATTATTCAAGTTTATGACACGTATTATCTGTTAAGTAATTATTATTCAAGTTTATAGCACGTATTATGTGCTAAGGTAAATGTGTGCTTTTTATTTAAATTGTTACTTTTATTTTTCAATTTTGATGTGAAATTATCTTCATCTAATGAGTGGCTGTACACATAAAATTGTGCAGTCTCTTATTCGTGATGTTTTTTTTAATTACTAATTTGCAGGATTAAAGTGTGATTATAAGGAACAGATTTTTTGTATCTTGTTTTAAGAAGTTTGTATTTATTGTTAAAAGAAGAAATTTCTAAGTTTATAATAGAAATTAGTAAACTTGGAATTGTTAAAATTAATGAGAGAATTTTAGTAGCTTGGTTGAACTTTCATCTAGCTGATGCGGGTTCAAAATTTTCAAAATTTATAATAGAAATTAGTAGAATGAAGTGTTAAAACGAATCGGAGAATTTTAATAGCTTAGCAAGCTTATCTGCTCTTTCATCCTAAGGGTTTGATATTTTAAATTGTAATCTCCTCCCCATTTTAAAAAACAAAAGAAAAAAGAGTGTTAAAATCAGTGGGAAGCATTTGAAATTGTTGACTACAACACTAACATACTTGACTTTGGTGTAATTCATAGGTTGAATATGAAGAGAATAGAGTAATTGTCGTGAGTGACATTCACATTTAACCTCCTAAATGGGCGAATCAAAAAATTCAAACTCCAACATATATCAATAATCAACTACGAATAATAACAATAATGTGGAAGCTCAAAATTTATTAAATTAAAGTAACCAATCAAATAAATCTCTAAAGTCTAACACTTATTATCTCTAAAATCTGAAAGTCATCACATCAAGGACATCTAATCTTCAAATACTAAGTCTAAGAGTATTAAAGACACCAAAATAAATGAATAAAATAGTTAATGTCCAAAAACTAAGAACATCATGCCATGACAGAGAATCCAACGCGAGCTGGAATGAATAGCTCACCCTAGAACCTGATGTGCTGGAGACTAGCTAGAGCTGAGGGCGAGTCGAAGTCACTGATACACTTGCTACACTCCACAAAAAGAAAACAAAGAAAAACACAAGTAGAGCTCAGTACAAGGCAACATGTACTGAGTAGATATCATCGACCAACCCAAAATAAAAACTAATATGTAATGAATAATAGTATAAAATCAACTATGACACTTAGCTGGTGGCAAGCAACAAACACATAAACTAGTGTTAACAACACTAAAATAAGTACATAATCAGTCAACAATATCAAGATCACACATGAGGACTCATGCCTCCAAACCAAACTAATTTGGAAATTGTGTACATTAAGTTAATTCAATATCTTTTTTCTTTAATGTTATCGTGTCGGAATGTGACACTTCAATCCAATAATATCATTAATTTATCATTTATTATCACCACATTTCAATTCATTAACAATATTTCATCAAGCCTAAATTAATCTAATACCAAATCACTTTGGTATTAATTTTCCACTATAACTCTATCAGCACTTAACTTTATCTCATCCCAATAATATTCCCTCAAAGTTCAATTACGCCGTGATTTAGTTTCTGACTTTTCCAATTCAATTTATCAAATTTTCTTTTACAACCCACATCATAGTAATAATAAAACAATATGATATAAACCAATATATGAATTAGAGGTGATGAATGATAACTCACACTTCTCTGCTTAGTCGCCGCACACATATGTTTTCTCGCCTAAGACCCTTATTCTTTCTACACAATATTTACTTCCTAATTATTATATAAGATCAATTATAAAAGTGATCCCTACTAATTTTAATGTTATTTTCTTTAATCATCAACTAAATTAATTATTAAAACTACCCCACTAAATTCATTATTATAGTTATGAATAGTCCAAAATATCCATTTAAAATCTA